>NC_056731.1:568622601-568635101 GCF_019279795.1 Protopterus annectens | reverse complement strand
AGGGAACTTTACCAAGAATAAGGGAGGTATTGAAAATTTCAGTATAAACTGAGCAAGGAAAATATGCCATATATGAGCCATAGTAGGCTGAAATAAAACTTGTCTTTCAGCTTCTCCCATTAGGGGTCACCACAGTAGATCATTGTTCCGCAGATTGATCGGCAGTGTTTTTTTATGGTGTCAAGTTGCTACCTTGGTGCCCAACCTTCACAGAAGGCACACCCATGCGCGCATGCGCACACACACACACACACACACACACACACACACACACACACACACACACACACACATGTGACATCTACCATTTCCCACTTTTGAGACACAGATCAGTTTTGCTCCATTCTTGCCATTATTGCTCTTTCCATTTTACCAATTTCCTGTGTCTTCCACACATATTAGTAAATAAAACGTTTTCTGTTGTTTTTGCCCAAGCTACATCACAATTTCTTGCTGTGTGTGTGTATAAGTGTGTGTGTGTGTGTGTGTGTGTGTGTGTGTGTGTGTGTGTGTGTGTGTGTGTGTGTGTGTGTGTGTGTAACTTTCTTAAATATATTGTTAATAAAGGGAGATCAGAAAGTTATATGCCTCTTCTTGACTCCTAATTATTGTAAATTCCACACTAAGGGCTTAAATCAGCACCAAGAAGTAAACAAGACTGGCTGGAGGGGGAGGTTCCTAACTCAATGTAATCTTAGCCTGTGGACTAAGTTGCCACTACAGGTCAAACAAGGTATTACTTTGTCTACCTTTAATGCTAGTCTTAATGACAGGCTGGATGCACACACATTTACACTAGGGTTCTTGTGTACAGCCCTGCTGAGTTTGGGAGGGGAGCACTATTAATTTTCAGGTCTCAGTATTAAAGGGTCTGCTTAAAGGCCAGACATGACCACCTGCCTAATATTTTTCTATATTATCTACTGAGTAATACTTAACTCATTACAGCCTAGTAGTTACACGTCCAGGTGCTTCTTAATTTATAACCCACTGACGCCTCTAGGTGTCTAGTATATCCTTGCTCATATTTGCTTTAATAATTTCAAAACCATGTTACATCAAAATGTTGAAAGATTTCAATTTAAAGTTTACATGTTATATACAATACAATATAACTTTACTAATATTTTTCTCTCTCTAGTGCTACTTAAAATATATTAACTGTTGTTTATATACTATAGTCAGAATTTTTATATTTTTCTAAATATCTCAACAACCAAGTAACAGAGATATACCTGCTTAGCCTCATTGCCATCTATATTTTTAGTAACCCTTAAGGCTTTTCTAATATAAACATCTTTTTGAAATGTGAGGATATAACTTTATTTTGTCATAAAGGTTCACTGGAGTGAATGAGTTCAACCCATTCTGAAAGTTTTTGATTTCTAAACCTCCAGAAAAATGAGAATTTGTTTTCTGCAAGGTAACTCTGTAATCCCTAGCATATGGGGTGCAGACTTGCAAATAAAACAAATATGAGGGTTTCATTTACATAGGCTAGCCTTCTTGAGCTATGTATCTATGTATTTATTTTTTTAACTGGGAAGGTGGACTGGCTCAGGGACCCTTATAACCACATCAGTGTTCTCAAACAGTAAAAAGTAATTAGTACAACAAAAAAAGAACATAATAAGAATAATAACAAGAAGCTAGTTTGTTGTCTGAGCAGAATGCAATGCTTTAAACTGCATAAGTACATATAACAGTAAATCCACTTTTCAAACAATACTCAAAATGGTGAACAAATCAATTAAAAATGGACCAGTCAAATACCCTAAATCAGATATTGTCTGCACTTTCTTAGAGACAAAGAACATTTTTTAAAAATGTTACTTAAAATGATAAAAAAGAAACTGAGAAAGTAAAAAAAAAAAATAGATTCAGGTCTCCCAGAATCTTTCTTCAACCTGGAAGCTGAAATAAATCAAATCAATTAGAGGTGTGCGTAAATGCTGCATACAACCATCACATTGTTTTGTCAGTTTCACTAGTGATGGGAAAAGGCTTCCAAAATGTATTAGATTTTCAAGTCATGTTACAAACTGAGAAGAGAAGCCCATGATTAAGCATGCTGCCTCTTTCAACCATTCTCTTTTCTCTCTCTCTCTCTTTTTTTTTTTAACTTTTGTCTCAGTACTAATATCACATTTTGCATTAAAACTGAGCAGTTTATTAAGCTGGGTGGCTTTAAAGTGACTCAGGAAAACAATGTCTATGTTTTAGTCTTTGTAAATTACAATATTTTGGAGAATCGTGACTCATCCAGAATATAAAACCCGAAAATGGTGTCACACTGATCCCATTCAATCAGATAATATAGTCTGCCACCCCTTCCAGAAAACTAATGCAAAACATGAGCTTTCACTGCTGTGGCTTGGTGTGCTCACTACATACATTTGATAGTGAGTAGGTACTAATTATTCAAATTAAAACTATCACTCTGTTCCCAGATTCTTTGCCTAAAATAAGGAAGATTGTTGATGTGTAAGTCTTGTCTCAGAAAAAAAGAGAACCTACCATCAAGATTTATGAATGAGTATATTCTATCCTGGAAACATACCCAAATCGTAAAGGGTCACTATGGGCTGAAACTGAAAAATCTCGTCATTCAGTTCTATCAGTGGTACGGGGAGGGGGGAACACCCTGGGTGACACTTTTGGGACTGTACTACAATTAAGTAAAAAAAAAAAAAAACAGGCATTCTTCTTTAAGAAGAGTCTCGTAGCGTATCACATCTTTGTGTACGTTGTCGCACAGAAGTCCTGTCCACCCGTGCATTTTTAAACTGTTCATGGAATGGAATCTTATTATTGCTGCCAATGAATTCACCTGTTCCAAGGAATTTTGCTGCTTAAGCTTCCCAGATGAACCTGTTCCAAGCGAATTCAAGTAAGGGGTGTGTGTGTCAATATTGCTCCCAATAAAGTAAGGAGTGTGTAAAATTCCCCAGTTAGGTATGACTGGTGGTTAGAGGTACTCGGGCTCAAAACCTGAACCTTAGGTACAAGAAGCAAGAGCCTAAATAATGATAACCATTTAAGTTTCAGTCTTCCTATCTTTCAGGAAATGCATGGTAACACAAAATATTTTATTCTAACAACTTTCTTAGATTATACATGCAATTTTTAAAATGTGTCCCTGGTTTTGGGCCTTTGACCCCACCCCACCCACAATAAATGTTGTTTTTTTCCAGATTTTTTGTGCTGCAAAGTTGAGAGATATAGTTGAGTGTCAAGTGTATTTTACAAGGAGCTGAGAGCTTCAGGGGAAGAGAAGTTTAGTGCTGCTTATGCGAAGTCTATTTGAATTCTTAGTAACACAACAGGTAGTATACTTGCTTTTGATGCAGAAGGCTGTGGGTTCTACTCCTACAATATGTAGATGGATTGCTGATACTGTACTGTGTTGTACTTTAAAGGATATGGATGCTGCATCCTGAGAATGTCCTCCTTTGGAGGAGATACCTAGTAACTATGAACCTGTTATCAGTTTGCCATGCATTTCGTATTGCAGTATTACTAGATTATCATTTTTTTAATGTAAATATAGGCAATTTATTCTTCAAGGGCAACAGACACTTTATTTGTAGATGAAACAATGAAATATAAAGTTGTTTGCTAGCAGCAACCGCTTCACTAGTTACATTTCTTTTTAATATGGAATTATTTAGATGACTTTTACTTTTGTAGTGATTGTGCATATTTACCGATATTGGTAGATCGTAATAGAAGTTTGAGTAGACTTTTGATGGAAATGTTCTGAACTGGGCAGATTGTCATTATTGGTTCATACATTTTATTTTATTGCTTACTTTAAAAATTTTTAAAACAATAAATTTAAAACACACTCTAACAAGTGTGCTGTATTATACAGGGAATATAATATAATACAATCTGGAAGGTGAATCAAAGAACAAGTGTATGTTTGCATGATCCTAAATATGTGTACAAGGGGCCTATGATTTGAAAACAGCCCAAAGGTGAATTTTATCCGCCACTGGCCAGATGCATTTTCTTTGAATGTGGGTTTCGATGCTGTTTCAATGAATGTGACTTTCAAGGGCAGAGAAGTTTTAATGCTAAGTCTGTTTTCGTTGTGAGACTGTATTGCTTTGTTTAGCAGATATCTATCAGTGTTTGTGCGGTAAACTTTAAAATAAAATTTTTAAATGAAATCCAAGTAATAACTGTAGAAGTAAAGCACAAAGCAGTAGTATACATATTACAGTGTTTATGTTTATGGGGAGAAATAGCAGAGTAATGGGACACTGGAATGTCTGCAGGGGGAGCTGTGTATTGGGGGGTCCTTTTGACCATTATTTTGTAAGGGGGGAGGGGCGGCAAACTCCAAGACAGTCCTGGGTGGCACAAACTCTATCTATGCCACTATGTTCTATACAATGCAAACGTGCTAGCAGCATAATTATTTATTATTAATTTTAATTTAGTTTTGATTCCTGAATGCTCACATAGAAGGAAATAACTTGCTGTGATCTTGCTTCCTTGGAAAGCTACCTTTTGTCATAATGCACTGTGAGGACACACCTGATTAGATGCCATCATCCTCTGCTTTTCTGTCAGATCACAATCCAATTTACATAGAAGGGGATGTAATAAGAAACACTGTCACATTTAAGGACCTTCAGGAAAAATGGCAGTAGCTGATTTGCAGTAATGCACAAATAGTTTTATTTTTATTATTTTATTTTTTATTTTTATTTTACATTTGTTGACCGGGCTAAAGCAGTCAATGTCATTTTATTATAGTTTTATTTTTTTTTTTGGTGTTTTGTTCCAATAATCCTTATGATATGCTAAATATTGTTTGCAGTCACTGCAATGAATAGACAGTAAACTTTCTTGCTTATGCCTGTGTGTACAAGAAAGAGATGTTTCTTTTCCTTTGAAGTGTTTGCCTGCATCCTATCAGTAAATATCACGAGTCCTTCTTTATAAGAGTTACACTTCCCCAAACCTTATGTGATTCTGCACTGTAAGGAAATTAAGCATTTTCCTTATAATCTGCCTCTTTCATTACATGACATAAATACATATATGGTATTGGCAGCGACCTTGGATTCATTTCTGGAAATACAGCCTTATTGGATGCTGCTAATATAAAATAAACTTTCAATAAGGTCAAATAAAATAAGCCTTTGAATATTTTTTAAATAGGATTTGACAAAGGTTATATGGAAATGCATAGCAAGTGTTCTGTTTCAACTAACATTGTTCTTTTGCCAGTGTATCTTTGAAGTGTTGCTGCCACTGTAAATAAAGATTTCTGAATCTTCTGTGCATCAGTCTGAAAAAGTATTTATTTAGTCTTTCTGAAGTGTGCGTAACTTATTTGTTACAAGTAATTACTCTGGCATATTTGTAATAAAACAATTTGTAGCTTTGAAAAGAATAAAATTGAACAAGTCCAATTTCATGATGATGAGTAATTACTTTCAGTGACAGTGTGTCACCATTACAGGCAAACTGGATATCTCACAATGGATTACAAGTGTACTTGAGAGGCCATGCCTTGCTATCTACGTTAATCAGCTGTATCCCTACAGATAAAAGGCACTGATATAGGTGACTCACATTTGACCTTGTTGTCATATGTCTTGCATTTGTTGCTACATTTGCATCTAGGAACTAAAGTACATGGCACATACTGCCTTAAGGTGACAGAACCATGTGCAGACAGAAACGCATATAAAACCCAAGTTGTGCATTAAGTTGCATAACTGTGCAAGGCAGTTCTGTGTAACCATGCATTACCTTTGAATTTATAGGTTCATAGGTTCATAGGTTCATAGGTTCATACTAGGCTATCTGCCCTAGGGCATTTATAAGCCTAGCCAGAGTGTGTGTGGCTTTCACCACCCCTTAGGATGAGAATACTATACCCATTAGTTTGCTGTGCCTCTGTCCAGCAGTGATACAGAGATGATTCCCAGGGTAAACCTACGATCTCCCATCCACTCGTCAAGATTTCTCTTGAACAGAGTCAGTGAGGGGCTCTGCCTCACATGGACTGGGATTCTGTTCCATAGTGTAGGGAGTCTCTGGGTGATGAATCTGTCCCTCCAGCACGTCCTATTTATATCCGTGTTGAGGTTTAAGTCTCTTGCTCTCGTGGCTCTGGTGGATTTGGATTTTTGAGGTGGAGCATGTCCATTAATTCCGGGTTGGACATGGCCTTGTATGTCAGGCACAGATCACCTCTGAGCAGACGGTATGCGACTGAATAGAGCTGGAGTTTCTTCAGTCGGGCATCGTATGACATATGTTTGAGCCCCTTTATCCTTTTGGTGAGGAACTTTTGGGGTCTTTCCAACTGCTGCAGGTGTCGGGTAAGGTACATTCCGAATGGGGCGTTGTACTCAATCATTGGTCTGATAAGTGAAGAGTACAGGGTACAATGACCTCTCCTGATCTGGATGTGAATCCCTTCATGATCAGGTGGGCAATGTAGAAGGTCTTCCTAACCACTTTGGCAATGTGAGTGTCAAAAGAGAGGTTACTGTCAACTTGGGTCCCCAGGTCCCTGATAACTTCTTCCGTGTTTAATGGATTACCACCTATGTGGTAATTAGGGGTTACCTTGTTTTTCCCAAAGGGTATGACTATACATTTTTTGGCATTTAGCTTAAGGCCATGGCTCTGGCACCAATTATCCATTTCTATGAGACCTTTCTGGAGGATGTCTGTGTCTGATGGAGTGTCAATTATGGTGCCCAGTTTGCAGTCATCTGCAAATTTTGTCAGCCACAATCCCCCTATGTTTGCCTGCACTTCAGAAAAATAAATGCCGAACAAGAGGGGGCCCAGTACTGAGCCCTGTGGGACACCCCTCGTGACCAGCTTAGAGTCTGACATGGCACCAGCAACTCTAACCCTGTGTGTTCTGTCCTTGAGCCAGTTTGCAACCCATCTTGTGACATATGGGTTTACATCTAAGCTGGTGAGCTTTTCTATGATGCCCGAGTGGGGTATTGTGTCGAATGCTTTTGCTAGGTCAAGGTAGGCTGTGTGAACTGCCTTACCCTCATCAATGGCCTTAGTGACTGTTTCGAAAAAGTCGACCAAGTTCAAGAGGCAGGATCTGCCCTTGACAAAGCCAAATTGGGTAGGATCCAGTGTCTGTAGGTCCCCAATGTCTTTATTTATGAGTTCCATTATGATCCTCTCCATAGCTTTGCAGACAAGGCTCGTCAAGCTTATGGGGCGGTAATTTCCAGGGTCCGTAGAAGCACCGCCTTTGTGGAGTGGGACCACAGTTGCCGTACGCCATTCTTTGCACGTATCCTGTAGTAAGGCTAAGATTAAACAGCAGCCTTATGTGTGGGTTTAGTTCCTCATTGAGTTCGCGTAGCACACAGCCGGGGACACCGTCCGGTCCCATTGATGCTGTGTTTTTTGCTTTAGAGAGAGCAGCTCTCACCTGGGCATCTGAGATGTTTGGAAGGCTAGACTCTGGTGGGATAGATATTTCTCCTTTTGGGGGGAAGGGAGGGGAGAAATTTGCACTGAACCTGTCTGCCAGTATGTTGGCAATGTCTGTGGGTTCAGTGATTTTTTTATCATTTTGGACTAATTCTGAGCATATCTGGGAGTTTCCACCCAGGTTTCTAACATAGCTAAAGAAGGCTTTATGATTGTCTTTTGTGTAATTAGCGATTTTTCTCTCAAAGTTGGCCTTGGATGATTTTATGAGTGATCGTAGTTTTTTGCTAGTATTGATCAGAGATGCCTTCCCATTTAGGGATTTTGCTCTGTCATGTAGTAGCTTTCTCCTCTTGTTGTAGAGTTTGTTTATGGCTGGAGTCCACCAGACCGGGCGCCTGCCTTTGGTGGAAAAGGTCTTGATTTTATTAGGGATTGCTTGATCCATACATTCCTGGAGGTGCTCGTAGAAGGCATTTGTAAGGGTTTCAGCAGCGTGGGTTGTGGTTTCCACTGGCTCAGGGGCCTTGAAGGATACCACTCCAGTCTTAAGAAGTGTGAAGTTTGCTTTGAGAAGTTCTTCACTGTGGTCTTTTGCTGGGGGTGGGGCGGGATGTGGATCTCCAGTGAGATTAATTTATGGTCTGATCTCACCAATGAGGATATACTTCCGTGTGGAGCATTTTGTCCCCATGTTTGTGATGATCAGGTCTAGTATATTTTCTCCTCTTGTGGGAATGGTGACTAGTTGTTCCATAGCATTTGAGTTTATGAACTCAAGGAACCTTTGGGCTAGGGTGTTGGGGCTTGAGTAATGTCCCCAGTCTATGTTTGGGTAGTTGAAGTCACCCAATATGATGGTGTTTGGAGAGACATTCATACTCTCCAGTGTCTTCAGGAAGGCTGTGTGGGTTTCCTGAGTTTGAGAAGGTGGTCTGTAGCATGTTACAAACTGTAGGGCAGTTTTACCTATGGTTAATTGCACCTGGATGGTCTCCGATGCTTCGTGCATTGCCACTAACCTGGAGGTGTGGGTATCCTTTATGAATATGGATACTCCCCCTCCTTTTGTAGTTCGGTCCGGATTTTGGGGCCGGAACGCATGATATGAGGTATAACCTGATAGTGCTGGGGTGCTCTCAGGAGCCTTGAACCAGGTTTCAGTCACAGCACAAACATCGATGGTCTGCATACTGAGGAGGGCTTCGAGGGCGTGCATCTTGAGGTTTAGACTTCTGGCATTGAGCAGTATTACCCTTAGTTTTTCTCCATTTTTGTTTTCTAGGGCGGTAGGTTTATCATTTGAGCCTTGCCTAAAATAGGCACTATGGGGGTGGAAAGAGCCTTTGCCAATATCCGGAAGCCCAGGGGTGACAGGTGCAAGCTGTCCCTTGTGAAGCAGCGTGGCTTGTCAAGCATGTCATCCCAGGCAGACAGACATTGGATCCCCTTAGAATGACACCAGTAATTAAGCCAATTATTAAAGCTGATCATTTTGCCTCTGTATTGTGGCATCATTCTTGGTGAGGGTAGGATACTGCTCAGGGTCAGGGTCATACCGGCCTGGGCTACATAATCTGAGAGCTCCTCTATGTCTCTTTTCATGTAGTCCAGGAGGTACGTCTCAGGTCATTCACACCGGCATGGACAATGACTGAGTCATACTTGTACTTGCTGTGGAGTGACCTGAGTGCTTGTGTTATGTGGCGGATTCTAGCACCTGACAGGCAGCTAACTGTGATCTTTTCCTTGTTCAGTCTGGTGAGTGGGACGTCAGTGTGTCTGACTATGGAGTCACCTATAACAAGTGTGTCTGGCATTGTGTTTGGCCTTAAGGGCTGTGACTGTTTAGCACACTGACTTTGAGAACTATGTGTTGCATGTCTTATGTCTTGAGGTGGCAGTTGCTTGGGTGTCTGCTTTGGAGGCCTCTGTAGTTTTGGTAGATTTTTGATCAGTGCCTCGAGTATGTCTTTGTGTGTTTATGTGTTTGTTTTGCAGTTGTGATAGTTCTATGTGAAACTGGGTTTGTGGTGTGCGTGGTTTCCTTCTCCTCCTGTCTGGTCTTGCCAGTCCTGAGTTGAGAGAGCTCAGCCTCCAGTTTGGCTATATAGTTGTATCTCTCACATGTATTTGTGTTTTGTGGGAGAAGGAGTGGGTTGTCTGTGTACATGAGGCAATTGTAACATTGCCTCAAGATGCCCAGATTCACCAGCTGAACAGGAGAGGACACTAGCAACTGACCCTTCGACATGCTAGAAAAAGTGAAAAAGTTTCCTGTGTAACTGAGTCAGAAGGGACCTATAGGGAAATGGGTACTCAAGGGGATTCTAGGCTAATGTAGTGCTTTGTTTAGTATACAAGTACTTTACCTATATAAAAATGCTTTAGGAGCAAGTGCTGAGCTATTGAGATAGAGAATAGACTGTTTAGATTGCAAGTAGAGAAGTTCTAAGGGAAAAATTGAAGAGCAGACTTTACGGAGCCAGAAATAGTTTAACCTTGTTTAACCGGCGCTGCCCGATGGTGCTCTATGGGCAACTCCGCGCTAAATCACACCAAAGAGCGCTAAAGTGGGCTTTATAGCAGGGGGTTGAAAAGACCTAGGAATTGACCCAAAATGGCCAATAGACTACAAGTTTCTGGCTGGAACCACTGCTCTAGGGACAAATAGGCTGATCAGTGCTCCCCACTCCCACTGGTGAACAAAGAAGCTTCCCTTTATCCAAATAAGGATATTTAATAGCACAGGAACCAAGCCAAAGCCCAGAGATCAGCAAACTCTGAAGACTGGACTATTCTAGTTCAGTAAGGTGAGAAAACAAGATTTTTTTTTTTTTTTTTTTTGCAGAAAACAGTGGAAAAACAGACAGTAAATGCTATAAATGCTTTTAAACGGCTAGCGCACTTGAGTGTGTTAGCCTACAGGTAAAATTAAGCAACAAATAACTTTTTAAAAGTGCAAAACAGTTAATCAACACAAAAACAGTTTAAATAGAATGCAGAGCTGTATAAACAGGCGAAAATGCAGTCGCTAAGCAGTAAATAATCAAAAAGCCAGAAAAAATTACTTAAATCAGGAAAAAGTCACTCTTTTGCTCTCTGCTGCTTGTAGAACTCTGCAGGACACCACGAGGAGCTGTGCTGAGTTGAATACAAGCGAAAAAAGCGCTAAAGCGGGCTTTATTACAGGGGGCTGAAAAGAGCTAGGAATTGACCCAAAATGGCCAATAGACTACAAGTTTCTGGCTGGAACCACTCCTCTAGGGACAAACAGGCCGCTCAGTGATCCCCACTCCCACTGGTGAACAAAGACGCTTCCTTTTATCCAAATAAAGATATGGAATAGCACAGGAACCAAGACAAAGCCCAGAGGTCAGCAAACTCTGAAGACTGGACTATTCTAGTTCAGTAAGGCAGGAAAACAAGATTTTTTTTTTTTTGTTTTTTCTTTTTTGCAGAAAACAGAAGAAAAACAGACAGTAAATGCTATAAATGCTTTTAAACGGCTAGCGCACTTGAGTGTGTTAGCCTACAAGTAAAATTAAGCAACAAATAACTTTTTTAAAAGTGCAAAACAGTTAACACAAAAAACAGTTTAAATAGAATGCAGAGCTGTATAAACAGGCGAAAAAGCAGTCGCTAAGCAGTAAATAATCAAAAAGCCAGAAAAAAATACTTAAATCAGGAAAAAGTCACTCTTTTGCTCTCTGCTGCTTGTAGAACTCTGCAGTACACCACGAGGAGCTGTGCTGAGTTGAATACAAGCGAAAAAGCGTGCAGACTAGAGAAGTTGTGACTGCAGCTGAGCTACAAAATATAAGTATCATCTTGATTTTTTTTGATTATTTTTACAGATTACTGTTTTTACAATTTAATATATATAAAGCACTTTGTCTATTCAGTATCTTCACAAATCCTTATCTGTTTAAAAACTTTCATTTGTCTCTAGTGCTTGCTGTCTGGTAGGCTATTGTGTAAACTGAAACATCTCCTCTGTGTAATTATCTCTTTGCTAGTGGGGGCTGGTTCTTTTGTGTTCTTGTAAAAAAAAAAAAAAAAAAGTTTCTGTCTTTTGCACACAGTGCAGACTAGAGAAGTTGTGACTGCAGCTGAGCTACAAAATATAAGTATCATCTTGATTTTTTGATTATTTTTACAGATTACTGTTTTACAATTTAATATATATAAAGCACTTTGTCTATTCAGTATCTTCACAAATCCTTATCTGTTTAAAAACTTTCATTTGTCTCTAGTGCTTGCTGTCTGGTAGGCTATTGTGTAAACTGAAACATCTCCTCTGTGTAATTATCTCTTGGCTAGTGGGGGCTGGTTCTTTTGTGTTCTTGTAAAAAAAAAAAAAAAAAAAAGTTTCTGTCTTTTGCACACAGTGCAGACTAGAGAAGTTGTGACTGCAGCTGAGCTACAAAATATAAGTATCATCTTGATTTTTTTTTGATTATTTTTACAGATTACTGTTTTTACAATTTAATATATATAAAGCACTTTGTCTATTCAGTATCTTCACAAATCCTTATCTGTTTAAAAACTTTCATTTGTCTCTAGTGCTTGCTGTCTGGTAGGCTATTGTGTAAACTGAAACATCTCCTCTGTGTAATTATCTCTTGGCTAGTGGGGGCTGGTTCTTTTGTGTTCTTGTAAAAAAAAAAAAAAAAGTTTCTGTCTTTTGCACACAGTGCAGACTAGAGAAGTTGTGATTGCAGCTGAGCTACAAAATATAAGTATCATCTTGATTTTTTGATTATTTTTACAGATTACTGTTTTTACAATTTAATATATATAAAGCACTTTGTCTATTCAGTATCTTCACAAATCCTTATCTGTTTAAAACTTTCATTTGTCTCTAGTGCTTGCTGTCTGGTAGGCTATTGTGTAAACTGAAACATCTCCTCTGTGTAATTATCTCTTGGTTAGTGGGGCTGGTTCTTTTGTGTTCTTGTAAAAAAAAAAAAAAAAAAAAAGTTTCTGTCTTTTGCACACAGTGCAGACTAGAGAAGTTGTGACTGCAGCTGAGCTACAAAATATAAGTATCATCTTGA
>NC_056731.1:568552601-568617601 GCF_019279795.1 Protopterus annectens | reverse complement strand
CACCACTGTCTCTCACTTGCTGAACTGGGCTGGCTTGAATTCCCTCACCTCCTTCAATGGCATCAACTCTCACTCACCCACAAACTAGTAAACCATCCCTCCAGAATCTACTCCAACCCTATCGCACCACCAGACCACTAAGATCCAGGAACAAAAATCACTTGCAGATCACTAAAGCCAATAACTCTGCTGGTGAAGCACTATTCTCTTGCACCATAGCCAAATTATGGAACTCCCTTCCACCCACAATTACCTCCGTACCATCATGCACCCACTTCAAAACTTTACTAAAAGCACACCTAAAAACATGCTGGCTATTCCCTTGCAACTCCCACTCTAAAATCACCCATCCCATCCAACCACTACCTTTCTTTCCACTCCACTAACTACCTTGATTATAGCAAGCTCAGATGCTCATAAGCCTAGTACTTATTATACAGCAGGAAATTCTTTTTGTAACATTTGTTAATGTCTGTTATGTACTTCACAGATAAAGATTCTAGTTGTCTACTGATGTACTATGTTCTTCATCTGTAAATACGTTGTAAGTAATTGCTATGTTATATTCTTAATCACTATGTAATCCAATGTAACTACTGTCTGTTTATTTTAACTGTGGAGCTTTTCTCCCTGGGCCTCTGCTGAAAATGGACCTACGTCCAGTCGGACACTCCCAGTCAACAAATGTAAATAAATAAATAACTAAATAAAATAAGTAAATAAAGAAATACCCACAGTCGTTATTCTTATACATGGTTCACATTCATATCACAGACTTGCACAGCATTGAATAGGACTCCATGAATGCATCTACTTGAAATATTTAAAGCAATACCTTAACACCCTGAATAAATTTCAATAAACAGCTGCAATTTTTCTAGCATGAGAAGTCAATGTTTTGAAAGTCTGCTGCTGTATTTATGATTGCACATGGGTCCCTATCACTCGATCAAGCTTTTAAAACCTCGAAATTCATATGATGATATATGATTGAGTTTTTGAAAGCTCAAAGCTTTAGAATAGAGATTGTGGTACAGTGAGGATCAGGAATTTTAACCTTTTCCTCACTGTAGTATGATCTCAGAGTTGGTATATATAACTTGCAGGGGGTGCAGGGGGGCTTGCTTATCTGCAAAAATGTAAAAAAAAAGTTAGATTTTTTTTTGTTTGTTTCTTTTTTTTTTCTTTTTTTGATGTTCGAGTTTTTGGAAACTCGATCATATGGTCTCAACCGTATGATTTCGAGTTTCTGAAAACTCGAACATCTGACATAGACTCTTGCACAGCTGGCAGTTTTGGGCTGTGAGAGCATATCACAATAATATGGGAAAAATAAAAAAACAGTGAATGTCACCCCACCCTCAAAAGATAGTGACATTCTGTGTACTCATCTGATATCATAGTGGGATGAAAGTAAAGGAACAAATAACTACACTAGTCAATTTCAACAGTTTGATTTCAGGCATATCTATCTATCTGTCTATCTATCTATCTATCTATCTATCTATCTATCTATCTATCTGTCTATCCATATATCTACGGATCTATGTGTGTGTGTGTGTGTGTGTGTGTGTGTGTGTGTGTGTGTGTGTGTGTGTGTGTGTATTTGTGTGTCTGTGGACAGCATTTCATGAAAAAGCTCTTTGTTTCTCATCTGTTTAGTTAACCGCATTTGTTCGACTAAACAGATGGTGGACAGGTGTGCAAGATAGCACAATTTTTGGGGGATGGAGAATATATGTCCATTTTGTGCAATTTTGAAGTTAGTATATAAAATAGGGGTGTTGGGGTTCAGCCCCACACATGGTTATTCCAGGGGACTTATAATTTCTTTGTGATTATTTTTGTTATAAATATTGCAGGTGTGCATGTATTTTCTCACCGCATGCATGCTAGTATGTTGCCATTCCCTTTGTCAATCTATTGTCAAAATTTGGAAAGTCAACATATGTTTTACTCAACAAATGTGTATACCCATGGAGATGGATACATATATATATATATATATATATATATATATATATATATATATATATATATAGATCCTTATCATATGATAGAAACCTCATTTGACTGAGACCATAAGACTGAAATTTCAAAAGACTGAAAAGTCACTTGATTGAAACTCATAAAACTGAAACCCATAATACAAAATTTCAACATACTAAATTGTAAACTGGACCATATAAAACCAGACCCGCAGTGGTGGTGCTGCAGTAGCGTTGCCGCCTCACAATAAGACGCTGTCCGGTTCGATTCTCAACTAGAGCATCTTCTGCGTGGAGACATGCATGAATGGGCATTGAATGGTGTGCATCAGGGCTGGTAACTCGGCATGTAAAAATTAACTACCAATCATTAGCGGACCGGAGTTCCGCTGTGGCGACCCCTAACCGGGAAAAGCCGAAAGACACAACAACAACCATATAAAACCAGAGTAGGAGCATATACCTTTCATTTACCTTACAGTTGTCTACATGCTGCCACTACTATGCCATTTTCCCTATATATCTTTCACTTACCTTACAGTAGTCTACATGTTGCCACTACTATGCCCTTTTCCCCACTATAGTGTATGTCCCAACTAGTCTGGTTTTATATGGTCCAGTTTAAAATTTAGTATGTTGAGATTCAGTATAATGGGTTTCAGTCAAGTGACTTTTCAGTCTTTTGAAATGTCAGTCTTTTGGTCTCAGTCAAATGCGATTCAATCAAATGAGGTTTCTGTCATATGATAGGGATCCACATATGTGTGTGTATATATATATATATATATATATATATATATATATATATGTGTATATGTATATATATATATTCCATAAACACGAAACCACACATACATACACTGTACACACCACATAACAATTAAAAACAAAACTCTTCTGCATTGTCGATGTTCTGCAACGTCTTCTGGAGCCCGACCCGCTGTCGGTCTTCTTAGAACCATATATATATATATATATATATATATATATATATATATATATATGGGTCTACTACTTTTAATCGAATACCACTTATTTGAAAAAGAGCAGTAGACCATTCAGTTTCGCGAAAGTGCACTTATTTGAAAGTGCACTTTCGCAAAACTCCTTTCAATGAACTGGAAAAAAAAAAGAAAAACTTTATAACATTACATTGTATGGGATATGGGATACTTAAATATACCAACACCGAGATCGCACTGCAGTGGGGAACAGGTAAAATCCTTATTCCCCACTGCAGTGTGCCTTGGCGCTTCAATGTCCCTGAACGGTTCATTGAACTGTGCTTTGCGGAAGTGCACTTTTGCTTAAGTGCACTTTTGTGTAATCAAGGGTCTAATGTTCATTTTTGCACAAGTGTATTTTTGATCTTATGCAGTAGACCCATATACATACACATATATATATATATATATATATATATATATATATATATATATATATATATATCTATATAGATAGATATATGTGAGTGTGTGTGCCTCCTAACTCATTTCCCTAAATATAAATTTTAATGTTTGATTTTTAGGAATATAAAAACAAATTCTGTATACTTCCAAAATGAAAAAAATTCTTTATAGTGTAATGAAAATGGGAGTTTCTTTCAAAGCATGGTTGTGTCAAAATATACATCTATGTATCTATATCTGTATCTATGTATACATACATGTATCTCTTTCTCTATATGTATATATATATATATATATATATATATATATATATATATGTATATGGATTCCTATTACAAGAACCAAAGTTCACTACTTCGAACGTGTAATAGGAAGCCTCACTTCTGCAAAAGTTCACTTTAACGAAAGTGAACTTTTGCATGAGTGCACTTCACTGAAAACACCGCTGCAAAGTGGAGGACATAAAAAACAAGCTATGTCCTCCACTATGGTGCGATAGTCATGGACCTTAGGGTTAGGGCATGGGTTAGGGTAAGGGGATAGTTAGTAAAGCTATCCCCTTACCCTAACCAATGCCCTAACCCTCAGGTTCGTGACTATTGCACCATAGTGGAGGACATTGCTATGTCCTTCACTGTGCTGCAGTCGTTACGGACCTTAGGGTTAGGGCACGGGTCATGGTAAGGGGATAGCCTGTAGGCCTATCCTCTTACTATGACCCATGCTGTAACCCTAAGGTCCGTGAGTACTGCACGGAAGTTCAGTACAACACCCGTTCATTGTACTGAACTTCATGTAAGTGCACTTTCGATTAAGTGCACTTTCGCTGCAGTGAGCATTCCATGCACTATTTCGAATTAGTGAAAATTAGTATCGAAGTTCCGAAACTTCAAAATTCATATGGCCTAGACCATATGATCAAAGTTTTGGAACTTCAAACATTAAAAAAAAAGTAATAAAAAACAAAAAAATTCTATTTTTAATGTTTTTGCAGGAGGGCAAGCCCCCTGCATACCCACATCCCCCCACTATTCAGATATACTAACTGTGAGATCACACTACATTGTGGAAAAGGTAAATTTCCTGTTCAGTGCTGTATTATGATCACCATTTAAAACATGTGAAGTTTCAAAACTTAGATCACATGGTCCAGACCATATGAATTTTGAAGTTTTGAAACCTCGATAATCTGATAGGGATCCATATATATTTATATGTTTTTTATATATATATATATATATATATATATATATATGTATATATCTATATAGATTCACTTTATAATCTCGAACTATTGAAATATCGAATTTCAGTATCTCGAGACCATGAAACCGAATCCACAAAACACTGAAACAACAAAACCTCAAACCCAAAGCCCCACGAAATTCAAAACACCAAGCAAACCGCACACACTACACCATACATACACCACAACACCCACATCACAACATAAACAAACAAAACTACACACATACACAACTCATACACACATAAGCAGGGGGGCAAGCCCCCATGTGCCCCCCACAACCCCCCACTTATATATACTAACTCCAAGATTGCATAAACAGTAAACAAAAGCAAACTTACACACGCACATTCTCCAGTCACACACACATCAAACATATCAGCACACTCACATACACTCTAACTCCCACTCAAAACCTTTACAAAACACTCACTTATCTGACATAACACCTAGATCCACACACGACACCGCGCACCATCAACACACAATCCCGGACATTACATAGCGTAAGGTCATAACCGTGAATTTGAGATATTCGAATTCGCGATTATGAACTTTCGGTATTGTAAACATTCAGCTTTATAGTCTCAAGATATTGAAATTCGATATTTCAGTATTTCGAGATTATAAAGCGCTCCTATATATATATATATATATATATATATATATATATATATATATATATATATATATATATATATATATATAGATATAGAGATATATCTATATATATATATATCTATATGTTTATGTTTATATATATATATATATATATATATATATATATCTATGCAATATATATATATTTTATATATATATGTGTGTGTGTGTGTGTGTGTGTGTATATATATATATATATATATATATATATATATATATATATATATATATATATATATATATATATATATATATATATATATTTCATTGGTTCCCTTTTCCATTATAGTACACAGATTCTATAATTTCTCAGAGCTATGCGATTGCTTTTGAATTTATATCGCATTTCTTTCATGCTTTGCCAACATCATTTAGTAATACACAGGTGGCTTATCATCTAAAATAGCTCTCTAATAATATGTGGTGCAAATGCTGTGCTATAAATTGTCCAAATTAATATATTAATAACACCTTTTAATAGTACTGCTAGGAATAAAATTCCAATAAAAGGCGAAATCCCAGCAGTAGACTTTCAGCAAGTTCATCTGTGTTACAACTTTTACTTTAAAGCACTGCGAGAGCTTAGATTTAATAAGTTAGTGTAATAACACTTTTCGCTCTCTGTGATATAATTTGCACTGTTATTGCAGCACTGCTATAAAAAGCTGGGTTTCAGCAGTGGTGTGAATCATTTATTAATTTATATACGTCTTGCCATTGGTTGCTGACACAAACTTCTGAATTATGAATTTAAATTAGTTGTTTTACCAAAACATCATCATTCATTATTTTTACTGTGATAACTTTCTTGAGTAGTATCGACAGCGTTCTAAGAAATTCTTAAAAATTTAACCATGTCTTCACTGCTGTGGATATAGTGTGTTGTGAATATTAACATTTTGCAATATGATTAAGGACAGCAAGATGCTTGATCAGGTTTTCGAAGGAAGCAAAAGGAGAACAGCTTTCATCTGGTTGAAACTTCATTGAATCTGATAAAATGTAAGGGAAGCATAAAAAAAGTAAGTAAACACGTGTGTAAACAAACAAATCAATAAGCAATCAATAAACAAACATATTTTCAACAGTGCAGTTATTTCTGGTGTCTGTCACAAACATAAAAAAATCTTCAGACAGTTATAAAACCAGACGCTAATCATTCAGCCCTGCTTATTTTTAAACCTGAAAACTTTACAGCTTAGAAGCACTTGCCGATTAATGTCAATCACACATTAAACATTGACTGAGCCACTCTATCCCCCGGATTCATGAAGCTCGGCGCAAGGCCGGTGTAAGGCCTGCGCCGGCCGTGCGGTGTATATATGGTGTAGTAGCGCCATATGCATATTAATGAAGGTGCGCTGCCACCACATCCACGTGCATAGGACACGTGCGTGAGTGAATGGGGCGTTACTAAGCTGCACCCGGAGGCGTGTCAATGTCGGCTGTCGATGAGCAACCTAAACTGCTGAGTATTATAGTCTGCCTGCAATAGTAATCGCACCTATCAGTGTCCGTGGATAACGAAACTTATGCAAAGCATGCAAGACAGTTCCGGGCCACACAAAATGGAGAACCAAACAGAAATGCACGCAACACAATATGAGTTTCCGTCCATGGAACAAATGATATTTAAAATCGTGTTTCCGTAATGTACTGCACTGTAAGTAGTTATACCCAGTGGACGTGAAGCGCATCATGTCAGCGCACCACCAATACACATGTCTAGCCCCATGGGCAGGGTCACCAGCAGTCCCACAGTGGTAGTGATAGTACACAGCTGGGCAGTTGTGGCCATATAACAACCGTAAAGAAACCTGACAGTCCAAATTGTATACCAAACTCACACAAACATATGAATATTAAAATGTGCTATACACATGAACAGGAACGTAACCGGCACATACACATAGGATGCTATATGCGGATCCGGGACATCCAAATGCAGAACCCATGCATGCAAATGCAATACGCAACAACCCCTGTATAGCACATAACCCGCACCCATGTCCGAATGTCCACCAAATCCAGCTACCAGCCTTGCGCAGCCGTACACCTACACATAGCGAGTATTCCCCATATGTAGTAGGAAGTATCATCCTAGGCAGTGTCAGGATTGCAAATATGTATCCCACATGTGTAAACATCCCATCACAGTTACGTAAATCCAAATGCCCGCGCGTTCATGTTCTGGCAAAATGTGTGTACATCCCACGTGGGATAAGTAACCTGTTGAAACATCAGAGTTGTTTACACAAAACGGTGTTTAGTACTGTACACATCTGGACAAAACATGTATGTGTAGTCACGGTACTGTTCAGTTTCTAGACAGACATGCAAAACATACTACGGAGGATGGAACACCTGTCCACCATGCAGGTCTCCCCACTAGGGTTGCCACCTGTTCAGATGCCCAAGGTGGGACATCTGTTGTAGAAATGTGAGAAATTCCAGGATAAAACATACCCCCTGCCAGTGCAAAGGACGGAATTACACTTGTTTGCCAAGATAAAAGCTTATGTCATAGCATGTGAATTGCTTATGCTATCCCAAATAATAGTTATGTGTTTCAGATACAAAATACCTGTATCAAGCAACTATTAAAGAAAATAAGAAATATACCTTTGTCTTAAAATCACAGGACACTTGCCATGTCTTAGGTTTCAACGCAGGACACAACTGTCCAAAGTGGGACTTTCCCTTGCAAAGAGGAAGAGGTGGTAACCCTACTCCCCACTGAATTTTTGACAGTATATATTCAACTCAATCACATACCGACACCACCTCTCAACCGATTACAGCAGCAAAATCTGGACAAAGCCTAAAATGATGGGTGGACAAATAGGGACAGATGTAAATACTGCTCTCACAAACTTCGAAAGTTCACAGAATAATAGTATGTACATTAGCATGAAATGTTGTGAAGGATGTGGGGTAGTCCCCGAGTATTACAGAGGTCCATACATTTTTACTGTAACAAACCTTCACATATGTTTACTGTACTACTGCATACCTGTAGTTAATTCATAGTTAATTCATGTCCAAAATAATAATCCTCATATGAATGAATACAGGAAATAGTCAAATGTGAATGGGAACACCACTCACCGTGGATTATGTATTGTAACCACCCCCACCCATATTATGCATTGCCAACATTATAAGCTGCTGACAGGTGCCCAAACACCTGTGTCTGTAAACACAGATAAAATGTTTAAAATGGACAAACTCTGTCCATGTGCTTTGTCTGACATTTGAACACGGTCAGGGCAGTTCCGTTCACCAGGCGGACAAGCCTAAACCCAGATCACCACATGAACACCCTGACAATTAAAGACTTGTATGTGTCAGGACTATAAGCCTTGGGGTTCTGAATATCCCTGCAGTGATTAAATATGCAGCTTGGGTTGAGAGCAGTAGGGAATAGGGAATGTGTAATATGTAGTACCGCATTTTTCCCAGCAGAAGAATGGATGCCTGTGTCGTAAGTGAACCGGTGAGGCATATGTTAATGTAGCTATGTACTATGGGTATGCATATAAATGAGTCATAACACCAAAAATATAGTGTATTATAGTGTATTATAGTGTAGTATACAGCATCTGGCCAACGGGAATGCAGTCCCGGTTCAACTACGACTACAGCACATATAATGTTAAAGTGTAATGAATGCGTCTGTGCTGTACAGACATTTAAATATGTAAAGGTGAACGTGTGTTTCGCATATGTCTGTTAACCGGATTACAGATATTTTACTGGTACTGTCACAAGTAATAAAGCCCACGTAAGCACAAAGACTTAGTAAACATATGTAACCCATAATAAGGATATGCATGTGCGCCTGCGCGTAACTCACAATAAGGAAATGCAAGTGCGCCTGTGCGTGTGTAATCCGCTCACAGCATAGCAAATGAATGCTGGTTTCTACACGTAATGTCTATATATGGATATATACATTTGTGTATAGATATATATCCACAGACTTAAACTAAATAAATATATGAAATAAAGAATGTACAGACATATATATATATATATATATATATATATATATATACACACATATATATATATATATATATATATATATATATATATATATATACACTCAAACACATACAACATTAATTGATATATACCTAACAAACATATAAACAAATGTCCTCGTAGATATAACACATGTACATAAATAGGTTACACCATAGCTAGTATGGATAGACATACAGACATGCAATTAAGGTAAATACACTGCTGCTCTCAAAACTATTGCCCGAAAGTATCAGTGTGCCAGATCTGTAAGTCCTACTCTTTAAACATGGATATAGGTGTCCTTTGCAGGACCCCAAAATTGTGAATCTATACACGCACTGTCCTGTAATGATTGCTGCAAAGAAGTGTCATCCGCAACTACAATATAGCTGTACATGCAACAGTAGCTTGTGCAAGTGTAATAACACATGGGTTGACAGAATGTATGACATATGTCCCGACATGCGGAGAGTGGATAGTGCTTAGAAGTGTCGTCATACTTTATTATCGCTCACATTAAATATGTGTTATGACTACTGTGGAGGGGTGTCAGGTCTGGGAATCATGGGTGTGCAATAATGGGCCTAGGTGCCTAGGTGTTGGTTGGCACAGATTTATGAGGTCCGCCCCATGGGAGTGATTAATATTCCTATGTGTGTATAGCAGACGCCTCTAACTTCCTAAAATGAAGAACCCATCCACTGGATATTGTGTAAACTATTGGGGAAAGACATAGGGAGTTATATTAGCGTCATGTAAGCGATAATCATGGACGTACATGCGTACGAATAAGATGGTAACCATACCTCTCAATCAGAATAAGACGTCTGGACAAAGGCATTTTAAAATAAGTACAAATAGGGAATATCTCAAATATTCCTCTTACAAAGTCAGAACGTTGATAGTATAATGGATCAGTCATTAGTATGAATGTTTTGAGGGTTATTAATTGTAAACTACAAATGTCTGTCATTATTGTCTAACCCCACACTCCCTAATGACTTCCCACTAAATTACCAGAAAGGCACAATATTATTAAAAAAGGAATAAAATCAGACGTCTAAGTTCGGGACATTTACCCAAAATGTGTACAGTTGAGAGGTATGAAGGTAACCCTGACCTAAATAAATGTATAGAACTAGTGAGATTAGGTGGACAGGTGTGAAGAAAGATGTGATGACAAATGACAAAACATGTATAAGTCAAAAGCATGTACCTCGATAAATTTGGATGAATACTAATGCCCTGTGATAGTCAATGTGGAAGGTTAATAGAAACAACATAAATGTGTCCCTCAGGGTGCTATGCAGTGTCCCCGATACAGTGTTCAGTCTCCCACACACGCATGTGAGTTCTGCCACTGATGGAAAGCGCAAATACCGGTGAACACATAAGGTAGATGATAGCAGAATATGTTTTGATTAGCACCTGTTGGCTTTTGTGAGGAACACAACACTCTGGGTGTAATGGCATCTGGCCTGTGATTTCTTCATATATTGTGTGTAGTGGTGTAATAAAATGACATATATTGCATCAGAAACAGATACATGTTATAGGAAACAGTATCATCGACTATACCTCTACAAGACAAATCTGAAGGTATGAAAAGTGCTGAAGTAGTCAGTTTAGTATTGACCGCAGGTATGTGTGGACTTGTCAAATGTCACAGCTGTACATATAGTTCCTATAGGGCTGTCACCTCTACAAATGATGAAAGTGGGAGGTGCTCTGTAGAAATGACAGACGTAGCAGGTCAAAACATACCTACAGCCATGCTTACTCCACAAATAGACATATTAGCACACATCAAAGCTTAGGCCAGGATTCACGAAGCTTTGGTCGGTGTACGAGTAGAGTAAGAGTAGAGCAAGGCAAGATGTCTGCCGAGCTATTCAGCAATATCCTGTAGGGGCGTGTAACACAGCCCCTTAAACGAACGTTGCACGGACAATGTTAGGATATGCAAATTACCCCATTTGTAGGTGAAAGCTATGCAAATGATGTAAAATATGCGATACATGAAACAGTAAGCTGTCCGTGCAAGAGTAGAGTTATGTGCAGAAATGTACATGGATGTTAACTGAGTAACGTTCTGCAAGTAGCTAAACGGAGCAATGTCATCTGCAAATAAAGGATGGATTTAGTTGAAGAAGCATGCCAATGGCCAAATATAAGGCCAGTGGTATGTTTTTCCATTGGAAATTAATAAAACTCTAGTTGTCCTCCCCCGATCTCCGGTGTTTAAGCGTAGCGCAGCGGCGCAAGTACGCGTTGTGCATACAAAACAAGACAAATATGTAAAATATACATACAAATTGTAATGTCAGTTAAAAGTTAGTTCGTCATGCAGGTGAATGGCAAGCTGAAGACAACATGGCTACTGAGTAGTGGTTGCTATGTGTGGAAGCGCGCTCTCAGAGATGTAACCAAGCATTAGTAGGCAGTCTTATGCAATTGAGGCTGAGGATAGTGAAGCACAATTTGTCATGCCATATGGGCCAAGCCTCTACAGTGTAAGAGTAGGTTAAGGGGGCTATCAGCGTAGAAGATAGGTGACATCATGAGTGTGTATGTATAAAACACTGTAATCGTATTGGAGCAGTGTGTCACATGTCTGCTGTCAGTGACTCATCAGTGGAAGAGGCGTGTTATGATTTATCCTAGGTAAAGTCAGTAAACTGACGGTGTACGCCATGGATATCACTGAAGTTCCTTGCAAACCTGGTGAAGTGTGTTTGCGCCCGTGCAAGCCTGTAAGCCCGAGTAAGCATGTGTGCATGTGTGTCAGCCCGTGTGCGCGAGTTGAAGAACGAGTAAGCTACTGTAAGATTGTTGAAGCCCGTGTAATGTTGTGTAAGCCAGTGTAAGTGTTTGTACGCATGTATAAGCCTGTGTGCGCACGTGGAAGCGGATATGCACTTCACTGTGCTCCTATGCGCGGCGCTGCTCACTGTGGACACAAACAGTGAAAAGGAAGGTAAACAAATAGCAGTAAGTTAACCAAGGAGAACTACCACAGCTAGCAGGTGAAAACAATAAGACTGAGTATATTACACAGCCAGTACAGTAGGCCAGCACAGCACAGCACGTACAACTCTACAAACAGCAGTCCACCATGCTTTTCTCAGACACACTGCAACACTGTAGTATACTAAGAGAAGTGAAAACTGTAAAAGCTTAACTGAGACAACATAATGTTAGGGGCTGCCATTGCTATTATACGTCAACATATGCAACATGTGGAGGGTTGTGCCAATGTGAATGCTGCTCAGCATCACACAGTGAGTAGACGGAGAGGAGTGTGCAGGCACAGGGTAACCTACCAGGGGCTACATGAGCTGGAGATAGTAGAGTGCTATAGAGTGGACAGAGACCTCCTGCAGAAGATTGTGGATCTGTGCAGGCCATGTCTCACACACAGAACCAACAGAGGGAAACCTATCCCAGTGGAAACCAAGGTATGTGTTGCCCTAAGGATACCAGCAACAGGTACCTTCCAGAGATCAACTGGTGATATGATGTGGATTTTACAAACATCAGCATCCAGGGTACTGCACCAGTTCATGAATGCCATGTCAGCACATGTCAGTGATGATGTATATATCCCCAATTCCCGTAAGGTATTGGGCAGCAATATGTGTCTTTTCCACACAATAGTGGAATACCCTAAGTACTGTGTGCAATACACTGCATGCACATATGCATCAAAGCACCAGCCAGTGAGTGTGGTAGGGCCTACATCATCCACAGGGGCTTCCCCTCCATGAAGTGGCGGTTTGTGTGTGATGGCCAGCCCATAATAATGAATGTGTGTGCTGGATGCCCTGGAAGCTGCAATGCTGCCGATATGTGGCATCTGACTCAGCTGTACAAAACATTTGGCAATGGGGACAACCCTCATGGTCACCTAGTGGGGGATGCCGGATGTGCAGTTCAACTGTGGCTGATGACACACTTCAGAAATGCACACACACATGAACAGGAATGCCATAATGAGGCACACGCACATACAGAAACTTTACTCTAGCATGTGTTTGTGTCGCTCAAGTCACAGTTCTGGTGCCTGGACACATACGGTGGAGCATTAAAGCACTTGTCAACTACATGTACCAGAATTGTCTGTGGCCTAGGTCATCTGTGTCACACACACACACACACACACACACACACACACACACACACACATGACAGTTTATATACATAGTGTGAGTGACTGTTCATGTATGTGTATTACTGCAGAACAGTTCAAACACAGCAAAGTATGTCAATAATGGACATTCATCATAGTTGTACAACCACCTTGGAGGATATGCATGCAGAACTCTTATTGCATATGTGATACAGTGATGTACTTCAAAATACCATTGTAAATGCAAATATCAAATGACAAATGACATAGCACATATCTATATGTACACATTGTTACCCATTATACATAATGGGGTGTAATACCTATGTGTTACTGTTGGTAAAGTATGTGTAGTAAATGTGGATAACTGACTCTGTTTAGCCTTATAGGTGTACAGCATGGGTTGGATAACACGTATCTGTCTGTATGATACCCTTGTGTAGAATAACTGTGTCATGTGCAGAATGCATTCTAGGCCACAGTATGAATTCTCAGAGGTGGACAGGAATATCCCTATTGTCTTTGCTTGTAACTAACATGGCTAAATGTCAAACAGTAATCGTCCCAGCAATGTGTGGCGGTCAATACCAGTGCGTACTGGTATAGTATAGTACATGTAGGATCCACATGCTACTGTGTGTCCTACATGTGTGGGTCAGTTGTGAAGATATCATATAACAATTGGTTATTCAGACTGTTGAGGTCGTGTCTACTACCATAATGCAAAACTATGACAGATAGTAACAGTATCACCCACAGCACCGTGTAAAACCATAGCAATCACACATGTGTAGACAAGTACAACAATATGTGTAGTATAATGCATACTGGCCACCAATAGAAACTATGAAGTGTTAACAGTGTGAAATACAGGGGATGTCACCATTCCAATGTGTCCACTATACATGTACATGCAGACAGTGCACCTTCACCATGTTCACATATAAATACATGTAAATCTGTACTACACACATCACACACGTACTGCACACTCTGAAACACATGCTGCCAATACTACACACGTCAGTCAAATGGCACATGGATGGATAATACATCTTCAGAATTAACAGTGCTGTACACTATACTACATTGATGATCATAGCTGTAATGTATCATGCCTGCTTACATACACCTAGAAGGAAATCCCACTTTGTGTTAACAACATTGTAATATTATTACAGTGCTATGAAGCCACCCTGTGCATCAGCACCATGTTAGTTTGTACCTGCATCAATGTTACACAATACAAGAGGTGGCACAGGTGTCATCATATGCACAGGGTATGTCGTTTCTTTTCCAGAGCCTGTCAGTGAACCAGCCAATCAACATGTATGCATTTGTGTGTGTGTGAGGAACAACAGGTTTTGCATGGCCCAGTGTTGATGCAATGTGTGTGTGTATGTGTTATCCCTAGCTGTTTGTTTTATGTGTGTCTCTGCATGTACACTGTTTCAGCATGTGTCAGCCATATACTGGAGGTTGTGGGACAGTCACAGACTGTACCTGCCAGGCTGTACAGATCGCCATTCCTGGCCAAGGACACCCCTCCATGCATTCAACCATAGTCCAGTCCTGCACCTGGCAATGTATACACATACATACTTGGGATCTGTATCACAACCTGTGGATAAACGGGTGTCAGTAATGTTAACCTGATGTGCATAGTATTGTCATTTAATACAGCCATACTCATCCTCCAAAGTAATAACCACTGCTGACTGCTGCTGAGATGTGCACATGACCGTTTAAAGGTGCTGTACTATCATTGTTTTCAATGTCCCTGGTAATACCCAGCAACAAAATAACTGGTCACTACACAACTATAACCCAGGATCACTACAGCACACAGTATGTGCACTATCACAGAGCCATAGCACATTCAGATACATCCAAGGTGAACATGTACAGACAATGCAGCACATTTAATAGTGCTAATATCCACATACATATTACAAAGATATATATATATATATATATATATATATATATATATATATATATATATACACACACACACACACACACACACACACACACACACACACACACACACACACACTTGGCAGGGCCGGGAGTTGAACATACACCTAACTACCTTAACACACTGCAGCATTACGCATTTACAGAACGCGCTACCGAGATTACTGAACACAGCACTCCCAGAGGCATAACTCTAGGTGGGTGACATCATCCGCAAAGACAAAGACGCCGATAGGGAATGTATGTGTTGTGAGGCATCTAAAAGCATTACTGTGTCCCCAGGCAGCTGGAAACACACACACACACCCTTGGCAGGGCCGGGAGTTGAACATACACCTAACTATCTTAACACACTGCAGCATTACGCATTTACAGAACGCGCTACCGAGATTACTGAACACAGCACTCCCAGAGGCATACTTCTAGGTGGGTGACATCATCCACAAAGGCAAAGACGCCGATAGGGAATGTATGTATTGTGAGGCATCTAAAAGCATTACTGTGTCCCCAGGCAGCTGGAAACACACACACACACACACACACACACACACACACACACTTGGCAGGGCCGGGAGTTGAACATACACCTAACTACCTTAACACACTACAGCATTACGCATTTACAGAACGCGCTACTGAGATTACTGAACACAGCACTCCCAGAGGCATACTTCTAGGTGGGTGACATCATCTACAAAGGCAAAGACGCCGATAGGGAATGTATGTGTTGTGAGGCATCTAAAAGCATTACTGTGTCCCCAGGCAGCTGGAAACACACACACACACACACACACACACACACACACACACACACTTGGCAGGGCCGGGAGTTGGACATACACCTAACTACCTTAACACACTACAGCATTACGCATTTACAGAACGCGCTACCGAGATTACTAAACACAGCACTCCTAGAGGCATACTTCTAGGTGGGTGACATCATCCGCAAAGGCAAAGATGCCGATAGGGAATGTATGTGTTGTGAGGCATCTAAAAGCATTACTGTGTCCCCAGGCAGCTGGAAACACACAGACACACACACACACACACACACACACACACACACACACACACACACACACACTTGGCAGGGCCGGGAGTTGAACATACACCTAACTACTTTATCACACTACAGCATTACACATTTACAGAATGCGCTACTGAGATTACTGAACACAGCACTCCCAGAGGCATACTTCTAGGTGGGTGACATCATCCGCAAAGGCAAAGATGCCGATAGGGAATGTTTAGAGAGTGAGCAGTCTGAAAGCATATTACTGTCCCAAGGTAGACGTACACAAACACGGCAGTGCTGTCATCGGGCCACCTAAATATCTACGGAGCACTACAACACTAAATAGATACGGGATGCGCCACAGACAGTACACCCTTCGAGAGAGCAACCAGTGTGTTCAATGTAGACATCCATCGTGACATTGACAATGGACATCTGTTGCCTGGATGACCACCATGGCTATACAGGATGTCAATGGCCATGCCCACACGCTTAGTATCACACATCTGTTTGGAATGTACTGTGTGTCCATCTACACAACGGCGTACTGGGCATGCTCACATACTTAGTAGTTGCAAAGGGTCGTCTTGCATGCACACGGATTCTAATCACGGAAGGGCGCAGTTTGGAATGTAGTGTGTGTCCATCTACACAACGGCATACTGGGCATGCTCACACACTTAGCAGTTGCAAAGGGCCATCTTGCATGGACACAGAGTCTAATCACGGAAGGGCGCAGTGTGGAATGTACTGTGTGTCCATCTACACAACGGCATACTGGGCATGCTCACACACTTAGCAGTTGCAAAGGGCCATCTTGCATGCACACGGAGTCTAATCATGGAAGGGCGCAGTGTGGAGTGTACTGTGTGTCCATCTACACAACGGCATACTGGGCATGCTCACACACTTAGCAGTTGCAAAGGGCCATCTTGCATGCACACGGAGTCTATTCACAGAAGGGCGCAGTGTGGAATGTACCGTGTGTCCATCTACACAACTGCGTACATGGACTGTACTGTGTGTCCATCTACACAACAGCATACTGGGCCATCTTGCATGCACACGGAGTCTAATCACAGAAGGGCGCAGTGTGGAATGTGCTGTGTGTCCATCTACACAACGGCGTACTGGGCATGCTCACACACTTAGCAGTTGCAAAGGGCCATCTTGCATGCACACGGAGTCTAATCATGGAAGGGGGCAGTGTGGAATGTACCGTGTGTCCAGCTACACAACTGCGTACATGGACTGTACTGTGTGTCCATCTACACAACAGCATACTGGGCATGCTCACACACTTAGCTGTTGCAAAGGGCCGTCTTGCATGCAGATGGAGTATACACACAGAAGGGCACAGTACAGAAGGGCACAGTAAGGTATAACTGTCCTCACACACAGGGTGGTCACACATGCAGTGACCAGTACACACACAGCTGCCATCACAGCTGTCACAGGTGCAGGTCACACGTACACACTGCAGTGTACACTGTAGCTGTCAAGTCAGCACCATGTCGTCGGTGCAGCACTACACAGCCTTACAGTACCACAACACCATGTGACATATGACCACTGGGCTGTACAGAGGTGTACACAAGCTGTGCAGAGTACGCATGTACCAACAGGGATCCAACAGGTGTTATGCATTGCAATGATACCAGTATACATGAACAGGTCGGCTCAAGACATACCACGGCCCTTACACAGCTGTGACACCTGACTGTTGCTGTACACCAATGAACACACATCTGTATATGTCATACATGTGATTGTGTGGATGTGTGCATGGACTGCACACGCAACACATACATACATAGCCTTTGATGTACCTCGTGCATAACACTGGCCTAATCAATGCTACACACATGAATGGAAGGTGGGCCCATGTCTGTTGAATGCTCACACTACAGGGGGTAGCAGTGTTGACCGGGACACATACCCTTGTACTGGTCGCCTGTGACACCCGTGATATCATACCAAGTCCATGTGTTATGTATGTCAACACACATGTCCAACAATAGCAATGCATACAAACATGGCAACAGGAGACACATGTGACATCTGTACTGTGCATGCAGCAACCATGCATGTGCAGTGGCCGATGTCCATAACATAGTTGCACCTACCTACGACATGCAGTCGCAATGCAGACCCATCATTGACACCTGTATACGTTGACATACAAACAGCACATATGGAGGGATGTGTGTACATAACGTGGTAAACCACCTGTCTAGATGTATGTGTGCAGGGGGTGGCTCACAGTTGTGTCACACACCATCCTATCATGCCATGTGCAAACAGTACGCTATGTCGCTGTTACGTGACGGTGCTGACATAATGCATACACAGCGGTCAGGTGTTAACAACTATATGTCACATGGCATCTGTAACACCTACAACCTCCTGTGTGCATATAGCAGCACATTTGCCAGATATAGCGTAGGTGTACATAATGCAATCAATACCGCTGCATGTCTATCAAACGTGTCATCATATGGCAGGTGTATCACTCCCAGCACTGCCATGTGTGTCCGAATGTGTGACAAGAGATGTCACATATCGCTGGGAATATGTCCCAGTTGCTACACATCCCTGTACACCGTTGTAGAGATCTGTACATATGTCAGTGTGGGAAGCATGACGTCGGCCGGTGTGGTGCATCACACACGTCGGCTGTCCGTATGGTCACCATAGTGTGTGTGTGTCTGTATGTATGTCTGGTGCTTGGTGTGAGGGTGTATGCTAATATACGGTGGGAAATGATCACTAACCCCACGTGGTGACTAACCCGTAATGGTGATGCATTGCACTACCCTGTTGATGCCATAGGTCCCAGCCATACTGGCTACCTGTGCATGTAACCTTCTCTGTGACACGTCGTGTGGGTGCATAGTGCTGTGAGGGTGATGACCACATAGGCAAGGGTCCCCACCTGCACACTATGGGGTGTGCATTATAGTGGTGTACACCCCATGAATGCGGCCATGTTCCCGTACTGTTACAGGGTCCTACTGCTGCACAGTGTGGCCTCCAGCTACCAAGTGACACCTCACATCATCATTGGCCAGGCCACTGTGTACAATCCCTGCACCATGTCACCATACCTGTAATGTGTCCTGCTATATATGTCACGTCTCTGTCCAGTGTAGCCTGTGGCACCGAACACATGCGTCAGGTGCAGTATATGTGCGGACATCTGTGTCATATTGGTGTGTCCAACAGTCAGGTTGAGGGTACATGTAGCATGCTGATATTGCCAGACGTTCCTGTGAGTAATCCACAGTTACACGTGGGGGACTGCAAACACTGCTACCTGTAAGCACATGCAAGTACACAATAGGAGGGAACCAGGGTATCACAACCAACATGGTGCTACAGATGTAACCGAGACACATACCGTGAACACATCACAATGCATGCTGCACCTGCACTACATGGTATGACTGGTGCATGTCGATAGTACACAACCTATGTCACATACACATCTCTCAGTATTCACACACAACCACTGCAACATACACATCCCTCACTATGCATACACAGGTAATATTACATACACCTCTCACTATGCTGTTCACCCTGTGCATCAGAATATTTGTGCATAACCCTGCACCGATGGTGTGGATGACAGGGATGCGGCAAAGGCTTCATCATATGCACAGGGTGATATGTTTGCCAGGGGCATAGGCTGCACCAATGGATAACATCATATGTGTGTGTAAGGGCCGGTGAGTTGACTGGACATGTCTGTGCAGAATGCATGTGGATGTTGTGGAGCCCTACAGTTGTGTTTGCTGTGTGTGTGTATGTGTGTACACAGTTCTGCCATTTGTGAGGCCTACACAGGGTATAATTGACAGCCCCAGATTGTACAGAGCAGGTTGTACAGCTCACTGTGTCCGTCCACGGTCACGTGACCTGTGCCTGCCTGGGGTTGCACGGCCACTACCAGGTGGAGGTACAGAGTGGCTACTGTCTGACGACACATGTCCGCTGGAACCGTGTCCCTGCTGAGAATGTCCAGGGCCACGTCCACGTGGCCTGCTGTGTCCTGGTGTTGACAGCGCAGCACCAGCTGCACTGCTACTGCTACCGGCACTATGGGAGTGAGCATGTGAGGTGGCACGCTCACGTTGACCTACACTAGGTGGTGTTGCTGGCCTACATCCAGGTGGCCTATGCCTCACTCCTACCAGGTTTTCCAGCACAGACAGCTCCCGCTTGTGGATTGCCATGCCTTGGTCAAGGATTCCAACCATTTCACCTAATCGCCTATCCAGAACATTAGCAATCTGCTGTTGAGCATTTGCCAATGCCTGGATGTTGTCATTTAGGGTATGGATAGCAGCCCTCTGCAGCCTCTGCCCTTCTCTGTTCTGCCATTCAGAACATGCCTGTGCCACCATTACAGTCTGGAACATGCGTCTGGTGATACCAGCTGCTGCGCTCTGTCCTGCAGGTGCATGTCTGCCAGAGGTCCTCCTACGAGCAGCACCGGCCACATGCCAGTGTGGCACATCTGCAGTCATTACACTGACACCATGGTGTGTAGACACACCTTCTGTAGCCACCACATGTTCCTGTTCCACGCTAACAGACGCTGACTGTCCTTCCTCTATGGCCACTAGTGATGCGGTATGTGTTGGCAGCAGAACTGTGTGCGGGGAAGAGGGGGACATAGCTGGGATGGTAACCATTGGCACAGATTCAGCCACTGACAACCCTGTCTGTACCTCATGCATATGTTCATCACCGCTAGTATCTGTGGGGACACTAACATCAGATGGACCGCAGGAGGGTAATGCACCTACATCACCTGTGGATGCAAAGAAATACTGTAAAGTACAATAGACACAGACACACACACACACACACACACAAACACAGACACAGGCACACACACACACAAACACAGACACACACACACACAAACACACACACACACACACACACACACACACACAGACACACACACACACAAACACAGACACACACAGACACACCATGCATGTGATTTGTCAGATGGCATGCAGCATGTCTGCGATACAGCAGAGGGCATGCAGCTCAGACATTAATAGTGTTACTAAGCATACCTCCCTGGGGTGCACACTACAGCAAGCAGGTGTCATATCAGTAGCTATGCAGTTCACACAATCATGGTAGTATGCATGCATCCCCATGATACACCATGTGGCCCAGAACAGGATAACAGTACACATGGCTGACGTGACCTTGACATGTAATCTGCTGACATGTGCATTAACATGCATACATGTCTGACACAATGGTGTCCTGACACATGTACAGCATCATAATGGGCTTCACATTGCAGTGTTGCATGTATGCCCTACAGATAGAATGCATGTTTAGCAAATGTGCATGAGCATGGGAGGGTATTGTGAGCCATCTACATTGCTATACAGTGTGAAGTACAGACACTGTGCCATTGCATGGCATCATGAGGCATCTATGTTGCTGTAGAATGCATAATATGTACACATTGCATAGCCATAACTGCAACACAGTCGTGATGTTCAACAGATCGTATATGGTAGACTTCAGTGACACCTCCAGTAGCTGTGCACAGGCTTTTAGGTTGTCCAGTGTACCACATCAACTGTATAATCGGTCAACTAAGGCTATAATTGGACCATGTGTGGACAATGTGCAACAGGGTGTATACACATCCCAAGTACTGTGTGGCTACATGTCTCTGGCCATCCCCCATGGCTATGTGTGCACATGTGTTGGCCAATTTTGTGTGATGGGCATCTATCTCACATGTCTGTGTGGTCCCATATGACATACACCCATACATGTCAGACATGTAACAATCCACAGGGCTATGCAGACAACGGGTTGTATGTTTGGTATGTGGGGTATAGGTCATGCGATAGTGTGACAATATTGCAGACAGAACACTACATGTCTGGGACATGTCAGGTGGCACATCACAATGTGCGCACCCAATGCAGGGGCATATGACACAATGGTGACACCTGCGGGCTGCCCATATCACAGCTCACTGTGTGGTACTGTGTGCGTACCACACATGTTGCTCCAATGCATACTACATATGCCTCCATTGTAGAACACCTCCACTGTTGTATGCACAGCTGACCACACATGTCGCAATGACAAGTACTGTGGTTTCATGTCAGTGTATCATTATGTTTGTATATATTGCACATGGGTGGCCTGTGTGAATGAAGGGTGGTGCGACCTGCATATCGTGACTGGAACAAACATCAGGTGTGCAAGTGTTAACTGGCCACATGGCAAAAAGATCTGCACTGTAACATGCCTGATACTGATGACAGTCTCACCTGCAATGGATTCATGTCTGTGCGGCACGCCAGAGGTACCTGTATAGGGGTGACACACCAGTATGAACATTATCCATGACTGTATGACAGCCACAGGTTGCACTGTGCATGTGAACACATTCACCTGTGTAATAGCATATAGTATGCACATGTGTGCATACACAATGTAGCATACTGTAGTATGCAGCATGTGTGTCCACATACCTTGCATATGTTGTTACTTTACATAATGTACAGTGACACATGCAACTACATGGGATATAATAGCCATATGTGCAGTACTGACTTACCAGGCAACTCCAGGCTGATTGGTTGGGAGACACCCACCTCCACGATGGCAGCTAGTGTTTCTGGATGCTGTTCCCTGGGTGTCCCCAGACTGGCCAGTAGCTCCTCGGTGTGTGTGAGTGGGGGCTGGGTTGGTGGCCCACCACCTGTTCCACCTTGTTCCCTGGTGATTGCAGTGGCACGCTGTTTTGCATGTTGTATCAAGTCCATGCAGTGTCTGCGCACCTGCTGGTAGGTGCGGTTATGGCCAACCACATCATTCACCCTCCTGCGTAGATCCTGCCACAGGTCATCCCGCTGCTGGGCATGCTGTGGCACATGGCTGAACAACAAGTCATAGTTGTCATGGAGCTGTGGGATGAGGACATCATCCTCCTGGCGGGTGTATGCTGGGAGGCGTGTACGGGGCATTATCTGTAAGACATAATGATGGTGACAGGTCACAGTTTCAGAGATGTACAGAGATACTGCTGCACATACATTTCTATGACATCTACTACATCTGCACAGTTATCTTTGCAAAGCATCATGACACTGACACGACTGACGTGTTTGTGTCACACGTCACACCCATTATGCATTGGATATCATCACCATATATGTGTGTCACCTCATTACAGTGTTCATACTCCATGTAAATGCTGTCTTGCTGTGGGCATGTCTGTTTGCCTGCACTTGTGTTCTTACCTATCTGCACATGCCTGGATGTGTCCACGGTACTGCTGTTGACCTGGATGCTGTGTATATGTCACATATCAACACAGACACAGCCGTAATGGACTTGAGCAGTGACAATGCACACATACGCATGGACACCTGTACATGCATGTGTTTTGCCATATACATCAACACAGCACTGTACAACTGTTCAACATCCTGCCACGGATCGCCTGTATTGCACATGTGATAGACATGGGATAATGGCTAGTCAGACGACATTCACAGGGATGGTTATCAACCATAGCATGTGCAGGCACGGTTTCCAAGCTGTAAAAGACAGCCATTGTGCCACCGCAAGGTGCATCAGTGCCACATTACTGATCCAGTCAGTTGATAGTACATCTACCATGCGGCCATCACACCATGTATGACTGGGATGACATGTGCAGCTTTGATGGACAGGGTTGCATGGTATGGCAGGAGTATGTCACATATATGGCACAGGGATCTGTCCAGCCTGTGGCGATCCTAGTATTAGGACGGTGGCTGTCCATGACATATGTCTTATAGATCAGGATATGGACATGTAGCATGTCCATCATCATGGTGTAGCAAATGTCTTTCTGCAAGGTAGACAGCATGCTGCATAGTGGAGGTGAGGATTGTGAAGGCTGGTATCGCACATCCATGCATAGCCATTACCCCTTAAAGGTGGTATGTGATCCAATATTGGTCACCACAGTGCTGTATATGCCTGTCCAGTGATCTCCATGCTCATGGATGGCACCCTGACATGACATGGGTACCTCATATGACTACCTAAGGGGCCTGGAGACGTCACCAAGTCGGGGGGTGCACTGCACAGCACCATCCCTTACACAGTGTCCATAATGTTGACCACAGCCTAGGTAGCAATTTATGGATACAGGGATGTTCACCTAGTGGTGACATTGCTGGTATCATCCATCAGACTGTGCACATATGTCACACACCTCACCCACACAGCCCATTCTGTATGTTGTTCACAACACTGACACAGCTATACTGATAGGTCATGGCCATTCACGGCCTTACATACACAGATGCCTAACATTTGTCTGTGTGGTATGGGCTACAATGAGGGTGGGGTACAACACATTAACCCTGTTCTACTGTAGCTGGCACTGGTGTGCTGTGCACATGTCACTGTTGCACCTTTTGTAGTTGTGAGTCTGTCAACAGGCCACTGGTGGAACACTCCTGTGACATGCAAAGGTATTTGTAATCAAATATCCGTGCTGTCTTGTACATCTGTACGGCTAACATCTACAGTGCTAATGGTTCATGGACATGCACACCATACTCAGCAGGGTTATAGTGCGGTGCCACCCTAAATGACTGTCATCACCACTTGTGGGTTGATATTATCCAACACCCTATCTGTATTGTATGGTCATGCTAGGCACTTGTTCAGATCTTGTGAGCATGTCATGAGCTACTGATTACTATAGCACCCATTCCACACCATTTCCCACAGGTACACTGGCTGTCCTACACTTCCCAGCTTGCTTATGGTACAACAGCTGTTGTACACACGTAACACATATCCTGTGGGACATGGTTGTATATACAGGCATGTCCAACTGTCACGTACCAGTGCTACTGCCTGTCTATATGAGGGATATGTCGTACATGTGGCAATAGAGCAATTGTCTCATGTACACATTCAATGCTCACCTCCCAACATACGGCACTACAGCCTGTGGGGGATGCACTTCTGCAGCCGTGCTGGGGGCATAGCTCTCAAGTGTACCTCATTACAAGGAACGTACCTCATTTGGGGTTCTAAAAGGTGCATGTTCCTCAAGGTTCCACATTGGAAGGGTCTGTCACACATTCATTGTTGGAAATTGTTTACCTGCTAGCCATGGCTAGATAGATGGGAATCATATTAATTCATTAGAATATCTTTTTTATATGTAAAACCAGCCTATTTTAGCCATCATGTGCCCTTCTTAGTTGAAGCTGTTAGTAAGCCAGTTGTAAGTGTTCCATGTTTTGCCCATTTGTCACACAGTATGAGGGCTAATGTTCCTCAGTTTGGGGACAGGAAGTTGACAGCTATGGCTGGGGGTAATGCTGTCACCAACCCTGACTGCACCTGACAGTCATTTGGGGATGTGTAACATTCGCAACACTCCCCACCCATCACATAGTCTCACATGATCTACACCACTGGCCACACCTATGAGGACAACTTGTGCAGTACGTCTCCATACTCACTGTAGGCACCAGAGGTAGCCTCTATCATGGAAGACAAAATCACCAGGTTATAGCCCACAGACTCATGTGTGCCCATCACATACAGCCAATAGTGAGTTACAACATTCACAACACACCAGTCATAGATGACTCTGTAGGGAGTCACACTGCAGTTCCACACAGCAGGCTACACAAGGCGTTAGTCGCTTACATCTTGCTGTCGGGTAACTGCTTCTGCAACATAACCTATGCACCCATGCCACACCTCACCAGGTACGATATGACTGTCATTCTCCATGTTAGTGTGACTGCCCTGTGATGCCACTGCACAGACTACGTGTGCAGGGACATGCAATATCTCACCAGTCTTATAGCCCTGAGGGTGTGGGCCAAGCCCTGGGGAGCATTTTGCATTTGTCCGGACACGATACCACTGTACAATGACCGACTGTGTCACTTCAACAGTTGCCTATGCTCCTATTGTCATTCCACAGGCATCTGGTATCTGTCCGCTTTGACTGACCTGGTCAAACACAATGCTGTGGCACAGATGACTTGCACCTGTCAGCCCTGGGAGTACAGCTCACATGTAAGGCTCTTGCTGCTTCTATACTGCCTGTCTTACACAGTTTCCAATAACTGTCACCGGCAGGACGGGAACTGGCAGGCACGACATGGGGTCATGTGACACAATGCTTGCATCTTCCTCTGTGATGCACGCAGGCAAGGCACACCTTATAATGCACCACTCAAACATCTCTGCAGTGACTGGGACCTGCCTCTAGGCTCTGCAGAGCACACCTGCAATGACAGGTTATAGACAGACCATACCTTTCAGGCACATACCTGGACCAGCACACCCACAGCTGAGGGGTTCCCATATCCCACTATGTTTTGCACACATCCTGGCAAGTTACTTAGCACAATGCATCAGAGGTGCTCCACGTGCAACTAACTGTGTCCAGGACTGCTATACACATTGTAACACGCGACAGAGTCAACATCATACCCCACGGGTAACATACCTTCTATGTTGGTATATTGGACAGTGGGCCTCAGACAGCTACTACTGATGTGTGACTGACACTACCCCACACTTCACTGGGATAGCCACTTATGTACCGACACATCCATGTGTCATACCCTCCGCTCTGCTGGATCAACCCATACACACCACCTCCAAGACCTACATTACCCTTGGCATGAACACTACCACCATGTGACTGGTGTTACACACCTGGGGTTATCCCCTCATTGGTGGATTCCGAACATATGCTAATCAACCTTGTTAGCCACATCCCGGCACCACACCCATAACAGCATACACAGTACATGAGTACTACAACACCTACTACAGACATCTGCTGACAGCGGTTGTTAACATCATGACACCCGTGCAGATGGACAATGCACATACAAATGCTGACACATACCCCAGTGCACTTCATTAGCATGTACACAACTGCATGGATCATGCTATTCCACACAGAGCCATGATGGTACACACCAGATAACAGACGCCACTCTGGTGGTCATGTTCCATGGACATATGATGTACAGCAACAGGTGTAGGCTGTTGCACAGTGGTGTACATTCCCATGTGTGGGGTGGCTCACTGGTCAGCCATGGTGGGGCCACAGGGTCCCTCATCACATACTCCAAGACTAGCTACGTAAACATGACTGCCACACATTCCGGGGTGTACCACCAAGCATTATGGTGGTATATCAGTAGTTGATGGCAACACCCACATCTGCTGTCACATACAACAGTCACTCAGGAACATTGCAGACCCAGGTGTTGTTGGCAACATGCTGGAGGATGGATTCAATGCTGACATTACACCTTCTCACTCACTACAGGGCCACAATCCATACATGAACATTGTGGTGTCCCTGTGGTCACACCTACACAGTACTGACCTACACTCTATATGTCCTGGGACACTGGCCCCATGTCACCTTCCAACGTCCCAGGCTGTGATGTCCACCAACCTCTGAATTACATGTCTCCCCACTAGGCCACCATATTCAGTAATAGCCTTGTTTCAGACATTGTAGCCCCTGAATGGCACACAGCAGCATTTATCACATTACACACAGGTGGCACCACAATGCACGAGTGGGACTATAGTCCTACACACCTGACTGGACTGTTCTGCATGGCTATGGGGCACATCATCAAGGACGTCATTCACAGAGACATTGTTGGGCTCCCGTCCTTTGCTGCCACCCGGGTTGGACTTGTTAGGGCCAGAGCATGGCCCCTACACATGGTGGACTCCTTTCATACAGTTACCAGGGCAGTTGCTGATGGTACGGGAGTCCACACATCCTACATTGTCCTCTCATTACCTTTCAGCACCATTCCCCATTCTGGTATTTACAACATACACATCCACCTGCACATCGTACCCTGTGTCTCAGGATGTTATGCTATGTGGCTCATGGACAGGACACACAGTGAGGCCAGCATACCATAGTACCTACTACATGTCAGGTACATTTGGCATACCACGGTCCTCAGTCATAGGGCCCCTCATGTTCAGTATATGCTTCCCTGCGGAACAGGCTAGCACTGGGGACTTTCCCTGCCTAGCTTTCAAACCCCTGCATACCAAGTGCCATGATTGCTCCACCAGCTGATACTGACCCCAACCATATGGGTGTCACTGTGACAGATACATAATATGACTATCATGGCATCAAGCTGCATGACACAAGGTGCATGCACATCACCTTTGCATTACACCATTCACCCACTGACTATCACATGGATGGTAGTCCCCTACATACATATCACATTGTACATGTTTGCAGTACACACATGTCGCACCCACTCCTGTGGTTACCGTATTGCCACTGTGGCGTGGATATCCTTCTACGTGGCCACAACTATCTGTACTGGGTGTGTAGCTGGTACATAGGCACCCATTGTACCTCTGAACTCAAGACATCTACACACATTCAAGGGTACACCACCCCATTTAAGGTGTACCTTACACAACAGCTACTGCTTTACATGCCACAACATTAACACGCCATAACGTTTACTGAACTCCGACAGTTTAAATATGCGGCTGCATTACAGACACCACATCTGTACACATTTGCATACTACAAACTCAGGGGCGACCTCTGCTGATCAGACAGGGCCCATGTCCACAACATTATTAATGGATATACTCCTCATACGCGACATAAGCAGAGGCCACTGTGAGCAACATGCTCATGGATATGTGCACACACGCCACAATGAGTGGGATGTGCTTGTGGGTTACATTCCCAAACTGGACACTCACCATGCTTTGGAACATAAGTCCTATGTACATCATGCAGGGACACTCAGTAGCACTGTTCATGTGATACCTCCCTTGGTGGTTGGGAGACACATGTAGGCCTGGGATCACTGCAGTGGCTGTACTGTGCAGAGGTGCAGGTGACACGTGGCTCTGCTGTTCACAGGACACTACCCTAGAGAGGTGCCACTAGTGTGAACACTGTAGTTGTGCTTACACATGGACTTGCCAGACTGCATAGTACCCCACTATGCACCTGTGAAGCTATTACATGTCCTTTGTGCATGGTTACTTGGTAGCCCTTCCATTTAGATTAGCTATCATGCTATTACAATGTCCCATACCTACAAGCCATATGTATCCTGTTATTGTACATACCAATAGACAACACCTGTGGTATGCATGATATGCTGTGTAGAATATCTGTCATATCTATCTATAATACTATACATTACACATATTTCACATAGTACCCCATAATGCAAAGCATACTTGCACAGCAGGACCACCTTACATATGTCATTAATGTTATATGCCCATACACATGCGTGCTGTGACAGTATATCAACATTTACTATCCCCTGCTATGGCACGTCCTTGTTGGACATACCCTACCACTGACGGTGGGTTGTATGGAATTTTTCTGTTTAACGCCCTCATGTAGCATCCCTTGTGGTGTCTGTGCTGTGTACCTTGTGTCCCACTGCTGGACGCACAGTTTCTACAAGCGTTAGTATGCTCAGCAAGACATCACTACATAAATACCTTTCCCCATTTTATGCATTGCGGACATGTTTAATTAATGCAAACCAGGCTATACATACAGTAAAACTAATTAATACAGATCATGCTATACATAACCTTACATATCGGGCATTCTACATACCTTGTTGTCATTATGGCGTTTCGTTTCTATCTCTCTCACAGTGTTTCAACTGGTATTCGGTATGAGCATACGGTTTGAATGTCTGGCAAGTCATCCTTATATACATCGATACCTGTAACATGTAGATTCATCCCGCCAATTGGTGTTCCTGAGTGACTAATTACTTGCATATCAGCTGTGCAGCTACTCCATTCGCCAGTTACGCGGCAACAGTTGGGTATAATTGGATTCTCCACTTGGGCGTTGCCTATTTGCCCTATCTTCGGGGAGACGGTCTGTATTGTGTTTTGTTATGTGTAACTGCAACTGCTATGCATGGAGACAAGTATAGTTTGGATTCATGTCCCCCGTGGATTGTGTGTGACAGGTAGAGTATTTGGTTCAAAATGTGGGTGTACCTGTCATCCCAACGTCTGATAACGGAGTATTGCAAACAAAACCTGTAACATGGCTGTTTGTTCAATTATACAACGCCTGCAATTTTGCATGACACCTTTAATTGTGTCTCTCACACGGTATGTTGAGTGTTCTGCAGATTGACTGATTGGATGTTTGTGCTGCTATTACAGTCTGTATTGCTTTAGTTTCTAGTGTGGGGGATGTCGGTGGGTGTACGTAGCATATACAGGTGTGTGGGCCTTGCATTTCTACATAATCCGTATATATGTGTGTGGGCTCCGTCCCTAATTAGAGAGCTAACAGTTAGTATACTTATGTTACGGGATTGTACGTTGGGCCGTTGTTAATTGGATTCTATATCGTCTGCATGTGAGCTTGCTACTTGTATACCTCCGTAACTGCAGCGATATATCAAGGGATATGTGTAAGTGACAGCTATCCCTTGTATTTCTGTCCCACATATTTGCAGTCATTGTGGTTGTGTTGTTAAAAGAGCCTGTTTGCCATGGGTTGCCACCTTATCATATGGTCATCGTTGGACACTTGCGGGACACAAAGCGATGTTTACAGGCCAACACGTAGCCACGGTCAGTACACAGGTTAGCACATACTTTTATCCTCACTACATACCTATTGTTGTGTGACTTTGGCTACTTATCATATTGCATGTAACATTTACGTTTCTTACATACAGGCATAACTATTAAATACGACTGTTACATTATATATGGGACATATTTATGTCCTACCATGTCGGACATTTGCCCTTTGTACTGTTTTATGTCAGGACACACCTGCCCAGGGTGGGGCTGTCCCTCCTACTGTGGGACAGGTAGTAACCGTATGCCTACGGCTAGCTATACCCACACCTGCCGTACTGATCTGCCTCTGACTTGGCACTAACAAACACATGTTGCGGACACACACACACATTACAGTCACACAGAGATGCACACGGCACCCTCAACGCACACTTACACAGACTACGGCACTCACAGACACAGTTGAACACAGTACCTACGTGGACCACAACACCGGCAGCGGTGACTAACTGTCCCTTCATATCATCATACTATTACTCGCGGATGTACTGTTCTGGTACTGTGTTCTATCGGTCTTTCAGCCTCGTGGTTACGCATGTCGGTATGTTACACATTCCATGGTTGGCGGTATCCAATTTATTTGTACCTCCAAGGTGTTATGAATGTCGTTGCACTATCTATTATATTTGCAGATATCGCTGAATCCATCTATGTCACCATATATCCCTCTATTGCCCTTTCTATCTGTATTATATATATGCATGTGTGTACATATCTATATATATATATATATATATATATATATATATATGTATATATATTTCTATATATATCTATATATATATACATATATATATATATATATATATATATATATATATATATATATATATATCTGGCGGGGAACGTGACAGGCACACAGCACCACCATATGCTGTAAGGCTCATGTACTGTTCAGGTGTTGGCATTCCGTGTTCCACTGGCTGTTGTGTTTACAATGTCTGAGGGCTGCCTATGTAGGAGTCACACATTGGGCCACCTATACATTACAATTTACAGGTGGTCATGTTTGTGTGCCATCCATTTTACTGTGTGTGCAGGTGGAGAGGTGTGAGTCTGTAGGGGCCTACACTGTCAGCGTATGTGCTATACGTTCCCTCTTTGCCAAGGCGTAGGCATATTGGGCACGCCTCCATCTGCCTACTGGGGCTGGCACAGTGTATTCATGGTCTGAATCCCCCTGTGCCTGTAATGGCCTTGGCAATTGCGGTGGGCTATGAGGGCCTTCACCATTTTGTCCCTGCTGCAGCTGCTTCTGCAGGATCATATTATGTAGCATGGCACATACTATGACGATGTGGGCACACGTGCCTGGAGAGTACTGCAAGGCTCCACCAGATGTGCCCAAGCACCGGAACCGTGATTTCAGCATCCCGAACACATGCTCTATGATGATTCTGGTTTGTGCGTGTGCCTCATTATGGCGTTCTTGCATGGGTGTGTGTGCATTTCTGATGGGAGTCATCATCCACGGCTACAGTGCATAGCCAGCATCCCCCACAAGATGGCCATGTGGGATGTCCCCCCTGACAAATACCTGATACAGCTGTGAGGCATGCCAGATATGGGAGTCATGGTAGCTTCCAGGGCTGCCAGCACACACATCCATGATAATGCCCTGGGCATTGCACACGACCTGGCAGTTGATGGAGTGGAATCCCTTGCGGTTTATGTAGCTCCTACCCTGCTCACCGGGTGGTGACTTGATTTGTATGTGAGTGCAGTCTATCGCACCCAGTACCTCCGGGTAGTGTGCCACACGGTGGAAGTGGCGCATATTGCTGGCCAACTCCTCCTGAGTTCTAGGGAAGTATATCTGCTCATTGGCATGTGGTAACATGGCATCCAGGAACTGGTGTAGTACCCTGGATGCTGATGCCTGTGAGATACCCATTATATCTCCAGTTGGCCTTTGAAAGGTACCTGTGGCCAGTATTCGCAGGCTTACACATACCTTCGTGTCCACTGGGACGGGTTCCCCTTTGATTTTTCTGGTTCTCAGGCGTGGCCGTCACAGCTCCACTATTTGCTGTAAGATGTCCCTGTCCACCCTGTAATGCTCTACTATCTCCAGGTCATGTAGCCCCTGGTAGGTTACCCTTGGTCTGAACACTCTCCTTCTCCTCCGAGGCCTGCGGTGGTTGTCGGCATCATCCTCCACAACACCGTCAGTCTCTAACACATGCTGATGAATCACAGCTATGGCAGCTCCCAACATGTACATTTTAAAAGTTCCCCGTGTGTTTACACCTATGGTGCGGTGTTTGGGAATACACAGGTGTGTGTTGGGTGCTTTCACACTTTATACTATTGTGCTGTGAACACCGATGATGTCATAGGGTGTGTATGTACGATCGTAGCTACAGGGTATCTTATGTGTTTTACTGCCGGAACTACTATTGTGGTGCCTTTGGTGTTGAATTACATTTGCCTGCCATGGATTACCTCTTGACCTTTCCTTTACATTTCTGCATGTTGCACCTACCATTTTCTGGTGTGCATCCTGCAGCCTACTTTCATTTGTACTTTCCTGGACCTGGCGTATCTTGCGTTATGTGTGCTACTGCCGGTCTGCTGTCGGTTTGCTTTGCTCTGCTGTGTCAGGTCTCCTATCTTTGCAATCCAATACCTCCCCTCCTTTCTTTGCGTTCCAATGCCTCCCCTATCCTGTTTTGCAGGTTTCTGCAAGCAGACTTGTCAGCTGCCGTCGATTGGCCTTCGTGGGTTGATTGGTGTTGATTGCTCATTAGTACTCCAATTACCCTACTTCCGCATTTCCTTCTTTTCTTCCCCTGACCTTCCTGTTTCTGCTATTGTTTGCGGCGCGTGCATCCAATTACTGGGTTTCGGGCACGTTTTCATCCTCGTACACATGCGCTTTTGGGCACCATGTGTACTCTCAGCTAAACGATTCGATACCTTCCTTCCCGCCCCTGTCCTGCAGCTTTGCTTAGCAACGGACAGGCCAGATTTGCATTGCTCCAATGTGCTTACTGCTATGGTGGCACACCCCTCTGCTGATGTCATGTATCTCCTCTGAGCCACTCCTCGGTGTTATACCGCTGCGCCGTATGGTACAACCTTCATCCAGCGGGACATTTGCGATTCAGTATTATCTGCCTCATTTGCATAGCATTGACTACTAATTCATAGTTACCGCGCCGAACACTATCGCAGGCCCTTAGCAACCCTTGCACCTTCGTTGTGGTGTTCCACGCCTACCATTGTGTATTATGCTGTAAACCTGATTTCTATTACGTTGCAATTTTATGACATTTTTATATAATTTCTTTATGTTACAGCCTCCGCACACATGCCCTGTGGTTGTGCTGTGCGTTACTGTGGACATGACATTAAATGTTGTTATTTACGTGTTGTGCATCTTTTCTTATGCCATTGGCTGTGTATTTTGCCATTGGCATATGTTAACGTTGTGATACCTGGGTCTGGCCCTCTTCCATAGCTCCGATGTTCTGTTTGGGAAAATGTAAACCGTGTTTTTTGGTTTACATTTCCAGGAAACTTCACGCCTGCACCACTTCATGAATCGCTATATGCCTTCATTTGCATGGTGCAACACTGCACATGGGGTGATTAGCATACCTACGCCGGGGGCTGTGCAGTTCTGGCGTACGCCGGTAGTGCACATGGAATTGGATCGTACCTGAATCGCTCGACGGCCATATTTGGCATTATACCACCTACGCTATGCCTGCGCCTGGCGCAAGCTTCATGAATCCTGGGGTATATCTTATACTATAGGCCACATTATCACTTGACGCTGTGTTCTACAACACCATTAGCAGATATGCATTAACAACCCTTTTTTCGTTCATGATACCTCAAACCAAAACAGCAAAGTTCTTTCACTTTTTACTTTTCCAATTTTAGATATTTTATTAGATGTGTACTTTCCAAGTGATACGACCAAAATCATCTTGCTAAGTAAGAGTGTTCTACTTATGAATGGAACGATCTTCTATAAAGAAGGAAAAAGGTCAGCAATGTGTAAAAGACATATTTGCACTTTGTACATAAAATAGTAAAATGATGAGAATAGGAACTACATGATGGCCATTGACTACATTATAACGTCCAGCAACAAAGCAAAATTAAAAGCACTACATGTCAGATGGAAAATCTTCTTACTGATTATTGCAGATGTTTTCAAATAAGAATTTAATTTATGAGGTTAGTGATCTGCTAGTCAAAGCTGCAATTCAAAGTTATTCTTCCTAAAGATAATTGTTTCAGGATCCTTATGCATGAATGAGGACTATAGGGCTATTTAACAGATGGAAGCTTCCCATTCACACTATAGTGCATTCTTGATCTGTAGCCTTTAGATGGGTCATAATCTAGTAGTAAGTTAGCTGCTCTTGCAGGCTATTTTAAACCTAACCAATTTCCCTTCAAAAGTAAGACTCAGACCTTGTACTTTCTGTCTGTGAGATAAACATTTTAACCATATGACAACCCCAAACTAGGTAATGTGGTTATAAATCACTTATAGTAAATGTTCTGTTCACTAGATCTGCTTTGCCTTCTTTACCAAAACATGCTTCATACATTTTTCTACAAGGAATTCCTGCTTCAAGCTAACCATATTTTACCTAATTTAAGGAAAATTATGCCCCCCATGAAAAAAAAAAACTGACAAATGTTCTCTTGGCCACCTAATGCCCATTACATGCATTCACTATCAGTGTCTTTTTTTTGTTTAGGTTTAGACCATAGTACTCTGTTCAATGTACATTGTGCTCCTTTTTATAAAAGTATGTTATATATTTGTATAGAGGGATGACATCCTTTAAGTGCCTATTAGTAAGTACAATAAATGTAGGCATTTCTACTTTTCCTTCTTTCTTCTTCTCAGTATGTAGTAGTTTTTAACACAGCTGAAAGTATGAAGCTAATCAGTAATAAAGAAACTCACAAACCTAAACAAATTAGGAATGATAAGATGACATGGCTACTCCTCAGCCACCATTATCTTCCTGAAAACAAATTGATTCTTTATACCCATTCCTGGGATGAAGCCCACTCAACAGCCTTTACTCTCCATACCAGTCAGATTACTTCAATGGAATTTATGGAAGCAGAGACATTTCTGATTTGTGCCTTCTCTTCTTAAAATAAGTCGTTACTAACTCAGAATAATTTTGAAGAAAAAATCTCATATAAAACGACAAAAGAAAATTTCCTTCTCATAGCACTGGTACCCAAAAATCCATGAGAGTAGATGTCATTGGAGAGTTTCAAAGACAGCTGATTTTTTCCTTCTGCCTTTCATGCTTTCATCCGACAATCTTGGTGGAGACACATGACAGCCATTATTCAAATGATTAAAAGGCTGAACAAGAAAACAGATATCATTATGAGAGAGTGAATATCTGCCCTGAAGGACATCAGAAGTATAAAACTATGATGGTCAGACATTGGTCTTCCTTGAATCAAAGACTCTTGTGTTAATAACTCACAAATGTATTAATTGTCTTGCTGCAAAATGCAAAAACTAAAGAACGGCCAGCACTCTTTGTGAGATATTCAGTATAAATTCCTTAATAAATCAGCAGTTGAATACACATTTTAGTGTAAAAACAACACATCATCAGTGTGTTGAACTAAATACAATTTACATCCATTTAATGAACTATTTATATATATATATATATATATATATATATATATATATATATATATATATATATATACTAGAATCAGAAAGATTGGGTCCACCCATCACAAAACTTGGACAATTTGATTGGGAGGTCTTTTTTCCCCCTGGAATAAATGAGCATCTTTATTTTTTTTAATTAGTTAATGGGATGGGTAGATCCAATCTTTCTGACTCTAGCATATATGTGCTTTATTGAATGGATGTAAATTGTATTTTGCTTCAACATACTGATGAAGGCCATAGTGACGAAACCGGTTTGTTATTTTTAGTGTCATTTTTACACTAAATTTTGTATTCAACTGCTGATTTATTAAAGAATTTATACGGGATATCTTACAAGGAGTGCTGGTCGTTCTTTGGTTTTTGCATTATTGGAGTGTTTTGGCCGGTTGCACTTGCCGTACGTGTGGAAATTCAGTGGAGATTAAGTTACTGCAAAATGCCCTATTTTTAAGTCAAAACCAAAACATTCTTCTTCTTCATCTTCTTCTTCTTTATTGAAATAAACAGAAAAGAAAAGAAAAGAAACAAAAAGATGAAGGGAACCAACAAGCTATTATCATAAGAGGTGAGAAGAAAATCATGACATTAAATGTACTGATCAAAAATCCTGCCTTATGGATTACAATATGCACAATAATGATGTGGGTATCTTTATCTTTGGGTTCCCCTCCTATAATTATGCCTTTTGATAGCACAGTTATTTTCTTGAATGGTCAGTTTTAGTGGACAGCTAAGAAAAAGTCCCACCTATGTCAAATATATGTAAAGCGTTTAAATGGGATTAGCCTATGATATGGGCTACAAGGCCTGTTACCATTGCGTTCCTTGATACTTTACTTGCAATAGGATAAGAAGCAGAAGATTCTAACCACAAGTGCATTTAAGAACAAGTACATTGAACACTTTAATTTTTCAGAATGAATTTTCATGTCTGCCATGGTGCCTTATTAAAGGAAGGTTTGCAAATATCTCTGCATCCATTTACTAAATTTGCATTTGAGCCATGATGTTTTTATAAAGGATGGTTTACAATTATCTATGTATCTCCTCATTATATAATACTCCATTTGAACAGAGTCTTAAATCTTTTCACATCAACCCAGCAAACAGATTTAGTTTTCTGGAAAAAAGTTAATAATTGCCAATATTTATAACTTATGAAAAACTGTCTTGATCACTACCTTTTAAAAATTATCATCTGTACTTATCTATAGCATAACTGTGTCTTAATTCTCCTAACTACACTTTTTAGTCTTTTACATTTAAACAAAGTACTTTTGTATTAGTTTAACTTATATTACCTAAACTCTTTGGTCCTTATAGATTTCTTTTTTGTACAAGTATCTCATAACATAACACTGCTTCTATCGCATTACATAATACCACCTCCTTCCTTTCATTTAATTGGTTATGCCTACTCTACCTTCCCATGATACCCCGCATCATTTAAAATCTACTATCTGCCATTTGGCACTTTCTTTTTTTCTCCTTTAGCCTTTACTAGTCCTTACAACTGTGATTCTGGTGGTACAAGTACTCTGTCTATTGACCTGAATGTATTCAGAACCATAGGCTTAAGATATTTAGGGTCTGTACAATTATAGGGTGGTTTTGTAGCTGTCTTAATGTTGTACTACATAGCTGCTTGCCTTAGCAAGAACAAAGAAAGGAGCTGGTCATTTGGTTCTGAGTTGTGTTATATGTTAAGAACAGTCAAAGACTTATATGTTGAACTTACATTGCCTTAATTGTGTGAGATACAAGTAAAATGCTATTGTCGATAAACCCATACACTCAGCTGGGCAAATGTTATACTCTCACGCTGTATCCAAGTTATGGAATAAGATTCCTCCAGCACTTAGGACAATGAATAATCATGCTTCATTTAGAAAAATCCCTCAAATTGCATCTCTCCTCAAACTAGATATGCTCCTGTACCCCTGATAACTAACCACTTATACTGACCCCCTCTTACTAAACCTAACCTCTACCTGTGTTCTGCTTACACTCCTTCTATACCCCCCACACCATTCTGATCTCATGATCTGTCATTAATCCCTTCCACCTCCTACTTCAGCCCAGTAACCAGTCTCATTCACCTTACACCTGCAAACCTCCACTCACAGCTATCTAGACTTATACCTGCACTCCTCCCACACTTACAGCTAGCGCTCTCTCACCACTATTTTTCTTTCTCTATCATGTCCTATATTATTTCTAGAAGATATATGTCCCCCTGTCTTGTACAAGACTCAGTATACTCCTGCTGCAATGAAATGAATCAATGTTATACTCTACATCCTATGTAGTAACAATTATTGATATCACTGTAAGCAATTTTTCTCACTTGTTTGTACTGTGTTATTAATGTTGGAGCTTTTCTCCCTGGGCCTCCACTGAAAATGGGCTCTTCCTTGGCCCAGTGGACTTTCCTGATCAACAAATGCAATAAATAAGTAAAATAAATAAATGCTAAGAACAGTCAGCGGCTTAGATATATATTGAGCACTGCATTTGTTCTTAGTTGTGTATGATATGTAAGATAATGTCAAATTTAGAACTCTGCCTTGTTGCATTTTCTGAGATACACAGGATAGGTTCTGCATTAAAGAACTCAGCATCATTTTATTTTTTTGTCACATGTGATACAAGCACTCTACTTGTTTTATGACAGCTTTTTTCTGCTGTTATTCTGTGCTATAATTATACTTACTAAGGTAAAAATTCACTAGTATTCTGTTGTCTAGGTACTTACCATGGACATCTGCTCAGTTATTCTGTATTAATTCAGTTAGCATATTGCATTGCAAATTATTTGTGATACAGGTATATTTAGCTGTGAAAGCTCCTGATAACTTGTGAGTTTCCTATTTACTGTTTATACTAGTACTATCTGCAATTTTGCTATCATTGCTTATATTATAAGTTTGCTCACTGTTATAATACATGTGAATTGAAGCAGTCAATCAGTAACTATAATTGTCGACCTATATATATCTTATCCCATTGAAATATGCTGTCTCTCTTTACCTCTGTTCCAATCTACGCTCTTCTACACAAACCTTGTAGCTAAATGTTCGGGTCTATATTATATTCTCAAAAGCCAACAATGTTGAATCCGATATTGTCGACACAAGAAAAGCAAACGCTGAGAATGTCGAAAATGTAAACGGAAATCTCCGTAAGAGGGGATTTCCTTTTACTGCAATGTAGTGCGGTCTTAGAGTTGGTATATTTTAGTAGCAGGGGGTGTGGGGGGTGCATGGGGGCTTGCCCCCTTGCTTAAACCCGTTAGGGTACTTCTGTCTTTTTTTTGGGGTTGTTATTATCAGTTAAGTGGTTGAAGACCTCGACCATATGGTGTCGACCATATGGTGTTTGATGTTTTCAACCTTCGAGGTTATAATATAGATGCAAATATTCTGCCTACTTTCTGATTCTTTATGTAAGGTAATGAAGGAAGATGTCAACGAGGTTATGTATAATTATAGAAGAAGTACAACAAACAATGAACATGAACAACATAAAATATATGTGGTTACTACTTATGACCTTTTGACTGAACAGATAGTTGCGGTTATAAAACAAGACTGGAATTACCTTTTCAAATTCAAAGTATTTGTGGATTTATGTAGGTTTCTAATGATCACATTCCAAAAAGGAAGAAGCATTAAGGATAGGTTAGTGCAAAGTAGATTTATAGCTCCAAGCAAAAAATTATATAAGGTTCCTGCACAAAGGGGTACATTCCCCTGTGGAAACTGCATAGTGTGTAAGTATATAGTTCATACTTTTGATAATATAAATGGACATAGTTTTAATATGTTAGGCACATTTTGTTGTGATACAGAATGTGAAACATATGCCTTAAAATGTCCATTTGAGAAGTTTTATATAGGGGAGCACAAGAGGGCTTTCAAGTTGTGTTTTCAGGAACATGTTAGAGACATAAAAAATGGTAAACTTGAAAGCCCTCTTGCAAAACATCTTTTGCAGTATCATAATAATCCAGAGGGGTTGCAGGGCACGATTTTAGAAAAAGTGGAAAAACAAAATGTATTTGTAGAAATAAAGAAAAAGCTTCTGTATAAAGAAGCTGTTTTTATTTTGAAGTATGGCACTTTAGCTTCTCTAGGGATTAATGTAGAATGTAGCTGGAAAGTTTTAATATACTTTTAATTATTTAATTGTTTGATTATGTAATTGGTGTAATCAAGTTATTGACTATATTGTATAAAAGGTGGTGTTTTACACTTGTTTTTTACTCCATTGAAGACATTGGTGTGCCCAGGCGCTAGAGATGTAATTGTCTTTAGTAACTTTGGATACTGATTTGGTCATATTTTATTATTTTTTCTAGTTGTCCTTATTCTCTACTGTCTGTTCTTCTCTGTTTTGTACCTATGTTAATCTGTTTCTTTACTATACTTCTTGGTATTTTACCTTAACCTGCATCTTAACACCTTTTTGCTGGCTGCTCCTGCCTGTTTATACTTAAATACAGCACACTATATTTACTGTTTTACCCCTCATTTAACATCACCTTTGTTCTTCTTTTTAGACACTCCATATCCACTTTATCAGCTGTTTGCCCAGAAGTACTACAGTGAACTCTGTGACATGTGGTTTCTCAATGTGTGCTGCAAAGAGCGCCTTTTGATTTTTTCCTGGCTGTTATCAAGATCCCAAACACTCCAGTGACTAAAGCATGTTTCATAATTGAACTATTGTTGTTGTACTTTGAACGGCTTTCCTCTTACCACCAGAACTCTCAGCACCCCTTAGCGTCTCTCTGTATCCTCACACCATCCTGACTACTTCTTCTAGGTATTACCTATTTTGGCCCAAACTATTTTTCTCTTGGTATCTAAATCATACAATGTGCTACTGGCACAAACCAGCAATGGAACACTCACTCAAATCTTTTTTTCTGCTTTACCTGCACACCTACACTTAACTTAGATATAGCCTAACCATTTCTCAGTTCTCCTTACTGCACATTTTAGCCTTTTACATTTTAACGAAGTACTTTGGTATTAGTTTAATCTGCGGTGGTGGTGCTGCGGTGGCGTTGCCGCCTCACAGTTAGACGTTGCCTGTTCGATTCTCAGTTAGAGCTTCTTCTGTGTGGCGACATGCATGAATGGGCGTTCCTTCATTGAAGGTTGTGCATTAGGTCTGGCAAGCCAGCACATCAAAATCTACTGCCAATCATTAGCAGACCGGAGTTCCGCTGTGGCGACCCCTAACCGGGAAAAGCCAAAAGAAACAAACAAACAGTATTATTTTATCTTATATAAGCTAAACTCTTTGGTCCTTATAGATTGTTTTTTGAGAGCTGTTCCTAGCATGGTGAAGCCATACTCATTTCGCCCTCACTATGCTTGGGCTCACTTTGCTCCCCTGCCCTACCACGTATATTCACACACACCCCCCACTATCACTGGATTTATGTATATATACATATATATATATATATATATATATATATATATATATATATATATACATATATATATATATTTATATATATATATATATATATATATATTTGGGTCTACCTGACAACACCGACACACTACAACACCGACAATGAAATCACCGACACCACATAACCGAAAGTTCACAAACATGAAACCTCACATGCCCGACACACCACAATCCCGACAATCAACAAACAAAACAAATCCCCTGTCCAAAAAGCACACACACAACACAAGCACACCAAAATCCTTACAAATCCACACTAAACCTTACATACACAACTATCTATAATCTTAACCCAAACCCTAACCCTAAGGTCCGTCACTATCGCACACTCACCTAACCCACGCTCCAACCCTAATTCACTTAACCCGCCCCTAACCCTAAAGACTGTCACTATCGCACACTCACCTAACCCGTGCCCTAACCCTAACTCACTTTACCCACCCCTATCCCTAGAGTCCGTCAATATCGCACACTTACCTTACTCGCACCCTAACCCTAACGTCCGTCACTACCGCATACTTACATAGCCTTTTCACGTGTCAGTGTTCTCAGCGTCGGGGTTTTCATCCGTCGGTTATCTCAGTTTTTGATCTTCTGGTGTCGCGGTGTTCTCATCGTCGGCGTTGTCAGCTTTCGGCGTTGTCAGGTAGACCCATATATTTATATATAAATATATATATATATATATATATATATATATATATATACATAGATATAGATATATATATATATATATATATATGTGTGTGTGTGTGTGTATGTAGTAATGTAGATATGATTGTACTACACTCAGTATAGTATGCATATAGTTCATATGTCAATAATGTCAATCTCAATAATGTGTCCCTTTCATGGACTTTGTCACTAATTAATAAAATGCTACTGCTGAATATGCTGTGTTTGACTTTATAGGATAGTTTATTTTAACTAAGAGGGTGCGAGGGGCAAATTCTTTCATGGAAATGCAGTTAGTTTTCTAATTCACAGTGTGCAATGTATTATTTCTATGTGTATTATGTAGGCCAAGTCACAATGTGTGATGTTTTATGTCTATGGGCATTGTGTAGACTGAGTCACAATGTGTGATGTATTATGCCTATGGGCATTGTGTAATCTGAGTACCAAGAGCAAAACAAATTGGACTGTGTTAATTTTGGGATCGGTACTATGTACAGACAATATAACAGCAAATAATTCAGTCACAAGTCAGTGAAAGAAATACTTATGTGAGTGGCAATGAGGCTGTACAGCTACCAGCACTGCGAATACTGACTATAGTTTAAAAAAATGTATGAATGTATATACATGCATAAACACACTCACACACACACACACACACACATATATATATATATATATATATAGAGAGAGAGAGAGAGAGATAACACAATATTGAATGTAAGAAGAAAAAATACTGAAGTAATGTAAAAATGGATAGTCATTTGACTGAAACATAAAATAATTAAACACAAACTAAAATGATAAGTATAGTGTTTTGCTGTGGAGAAAGCCCCCCCTTGCACCCTCATGTTGGAGCATACTCCCTACACCCATAAACATAAATATACCTTTGGCATGGTTGCATAAACTCAAAAGGAAGTGCAGATATCTCACACAATGGGAATCAATAAATCTCATACCTCTCAGTTTCTTTGCACTACTGATAAGTACAAACCCATACTGTAAAAACACATACCAGAACCAGGGTCATCTTTTTAATATTACTCTAATCCACCAACAAGGTTAAGAGAACAACGAGTTTCAAATCAACACTCTTCAAAACTGGCCAGTATGCTACTTAAGCAAATAAATCTACAGTTTGACATTATTGCTTGTCACAGATAACTGCTGAAATGTTTCCTCAGTGTCTTCAGAAAAAAAAAAAACACTTAACCACCAATCATGCATTTCAACTGCAACCAGAAGACATAGCTATAGATATGTGAATGTGTGTGCAAGCGCGTGTGTGCGTGTGCGTGTGTGCATGTGTGTATGTGTATGTATGTTTTGGAGCACTCTGGAAGATCAAGTGGTGCTCCATGAACATGCATGCTGTAGGATCACACATAATCTACTTATATCACATTGACCCTTCAAAAAGGATGTCAAAGTCTGCTCCCAAGAGTCCCCTGAGGTTATGCTTCACTGATAGATGTTCAGTATACTCTGAGATGATATTTGGCAGCACAATGAAAATTTATGTAAGTGTGTGTGTGTGTGTGTGTGTGTGTGTGTGTGTGTGTGTGTGTGTGTGTGTGTGTGTCTGTGTGTCTGCGTATATATATATATATATATATATATATATATATATATACATATATATATGTATAGATTTTGATATAAATATTGATACAGATATGTGTGTGTGTCTACCTATATTTATTCTACTGCACACACTCACACACACACACACACATATACATATATATATATATACATATATATATATATATATATATATATATATATATATATATATATATATATATATATATATATATATATATATATATGTGTGTGTGTGTGTATGCGTCAAGTAGGATATGTACATATGCTACTTAAATTTTAATGTATTTATATTCCACTGTTAAATTTCAAATTAAAAGTATCTCTGTCTATAGTTTCTTTCTGCCAGATAAATAATGCTATTTCTGTACATGTATACCATTGTATATATCATTTAATACCATTGTATATATCATTTATTACATATCTTTGTTTAAAGTTTTCTATATGTGGAGCGCACCAAAAAAAAGAAAATGTTTGGAAATGCAGGAGAATAGTGAATGTTGAGCATCACTCTTGTCCTTTAAACTGCTGAAAATGGGTACCTGTCCAGTCGGACTTTGCTAGTAAACAAATGTAAAATAAATATCTGTGTGTGTGTGTGTGTGTGTGTGTGTGTGTGTGTGTGTGTGTGTGTGTGTGTGTAATAACATATCTGTTACCCAATCTTTTCCAAACTATTAAGCTTCTCTAGTGATATCCAGCCAAACCTCCACCACCTCCCTTCAGTTTCTTAACAATCACCCTAATCTGGAATTCTTCTACATCACATGAACCACCAAAACATATGCAATAATATATGTAAAATAGGTGCACCACTGTACCTTCCCAAGAAAAGAAGTAATTAATAATGGTATGCAATATGCAATAATATACACAAGCTATTTACATAGGTTGCATTGTACAAATTAGCTTTACTGAAACTATGTTAACCTCAGCATCGATAATAATGAAATACTTCCTGTAGCTATAACATCTCACACAAAAAAGCAGGACGCTTAGCAGTTCAATATGATAACTCACTGGTACTCTCACCCTACCCAGTCTGCCCACCTTCCTTCAACAATGCTGAAATACACCTTTCTCACTTAGAAATTAACTGTTTACATCCGCCAAGCAACAACAACTCAACTTTAGAGTAACTTCTGTCTTGGCTATTGACAAATATCAATGAAGGACCGTTATCCTAGCTGATATAGTCTCCTTCTAACCCTCCCGCTGTTATAAATCTATAAAACTTCACTTAACTTATCGCCTCCCCAACTAGACCAGCAAACACTCCAACAGATCTTTTGTTCTAGATTGGGTCTTCATATCTGATGCAAGTAAAATGATTTCCTCTGGTACCCTCCTAACTCTATGAGTGACTACCTCCCAGTCATTCTTAAAATGTTGCCAACTCATACCTAAAAGGATAGCCGTTATAGTACAGTACACAACTTAGCACACTTTAACAAAGAAACTTGCATAGGAATACTGGAAGATTGCAACTGGCCTCTACTAAAAATGGCTCCCTATTGAAATATTGGTGCTCAAAATATTGAGGGGCAGCACACAAAAAGAAAAGAAAAAGAAAAAGATTGTAAATGCAGGAGAATAGTCAATCTCGAGCATCACTCTTGTTCTTTAAACTTTTTATTTTTCCGGAAGCAAGTCCACTTGTAACCTCAGTCTGTGGGTCAAGCCCCCCACTTGCCCTGAATTCTTATAAACTAACTCAGAGATTTCCATAACTCAGAGAAAAGGGATCATTTTGAGATACGGCCATCTCAGACTTGGTATACGCTAGTCCAAAACACACTATATAGAAATAGTGGAAGGCTGAATTAATGCTCAGGAGTTTTTGTTGTTTAACCAGGACCTGGTTTAAGGAATAAAACAGTCACATATGGAGATACGCTGGGTACCATAACTTAAACAAGTTTGCTAGTATCACAATGGATTCGATTTTCAGGTACTTTGAACATCTTTGTGCCTGAATTGACTAGTTAACCACCTTCAACATACATGCCACTGCAGCATCAGCCAAAATGCATCAGGCAGAGCTATATTACTATATAACATGGTGCCTCCATCTTAAAATGTATAGTCTTATCTTATAGTCATTTTTCTTTTTTCTTGCCAACTTGTCTCTTGGAGTCACTGTCTACATGATACCTACTGCTCAACTGTTGAAAACTGTAGCACAGAATATGTTGTTCATGACTTGAGTGTCACATTATGCTACTGTTGCTTTCCTACTGTGGACACAATAGAAGAGTCTTCATGGGTTCTGTTCAAGCAGCTTTATTATATACAAACACATCACAATAGAAGTTTACTGTCTTTAACTTAAGTAACATATACAAACTAACTACTGCAATCATACATGCTCACTCTCTGGCTGCACTCTCAAAATGGCACTGGGAATAGCACATGCCCGGTATTTATATGTGCAAGTTCAGTCTTTGACATGCTTCTTAAAGACACAGCACATACCTCTGATCTACATCCTCCCTCTTTGAGAACTAGATCATGCAATGTTATGAATCCATTTGGCATGCGGATAATAGAAGTAGTTCTTTGCCATACAATTATACAAGACTAGGTACATATACACAGTTATGTCCATGTTGCTGTGTATTTCACACTGGGCCTGGAAATTTGACCATATCATGTGACATAAAACTGGGAATTAGATTTAGCAACTGGAGCTGTATCTACAGAATGTTCAACCTTGGGAGTATTTAGAACATCCTCAGGAAGGGAAGTAGAGGCTGAAACACACTTTGGGATGGGAACAACATTTTTTTCGGTCTCATATCTAGAGTCTGTATCACAGTATCACAGGAACAATGCTGGGATTATGATTCTGGTACAGGAAGAATATGTCAGAAATTTTTCCTGTACTCCACACTCTCAGATTCTACAAGGTACATATACCTGTAACTTGACCAATTCGATCGAAACCTTTCGCCGTTTGTATCCTCACTGTCCTTCCATCAACAGAAGAAGAAATCTGCTTGATTTATCATAACTGTACTTCTGGATAGAACACTTCTTGAATAATTCAGCCTTGATGGTTCTGTTGTTCTTAGCTTTACACCTTGGTAAACTGGAACAAATAGATAGCGTCATTCTGGTTTGCCTGGATCGAAGTCTTTAAGCAGGTGAACCAAATATATCATCACAGGGTATGTTTCTGAGATTAAGTAAATTCAAAAAGACATCAGAACTGTCGCACTTTGACCTTTCAAGTAATTGCTTTGCACGCTGTACTGCACGTTCAGCTAGCCCATTTGACTGTGGATATTCAGGACTGCTAGTAACATGTACAAATTCCCATTCTTTTGCAAATTTCTGAAACAACTGACTAGGAAATTGAGTACCATTGTCAGAAATAACTTTGTGCAGACTACCATGGACTGAGAAATGATGTTTCACCTTAGTAATAACAGTAGTGAATGTTAGATTAGGTAGTAAGTCAATCTCAAACCAATTTGAATAAGAATCTACCAATACTAAGTAGTGTTGACTGTCCCAATCGAAAATATCAGTGGCTACGGTTGACCAAAGTAGTTGAGGAACTTGACTTACCTGAAGTGGTTCTCTTTGCAAATGAAATCTAGTACTATTGCATACTAAACAAGAAGAAAGTACTTTATCAATGTCTTTCAGTAATGAAGGCCAAAATACTAGTTCTCTTGCTCTTCTCTTAGTGGATGCAGGACCTGGGAAACCATGATGCAAAATCTGGATATAAGGACCAACAATTGCAAGACCTTTGAAACTAATGCCATCTTCCATCAACATTTCATCTCTGTAAGGCAAATAGGTTTGCACTTCAGGTGGTGCACTAGATTGTCTGATGGCCATCCAACATGAATATAGTGATTGAGCTTTTGCAAAATTGGATCAATATTTTATGATCTCTCAGCTCATCAAGTTTAGTGGTAGAAAAATTACGCACTGCCATCATGTCAAAGTTAAAATTCTCTGTGTCAAGCTGTTCCATCATATTTCTGGGTGATCTGGATAAGGTATCAGCCAGATAACATAGTTTGCCTTTTGTATAGACCATTTTGAAGTTATACTTTTGCAATTTGAGCATCATTCTTTGTAATCTTGCTGAAACTGAATGCATAGGCTTCTTTAGAATAGTAACTAGAGGTTGGTGGTCAGTGTCAATCTGAATAGCTTGACCATAGATAAAATATTGAAACTCTGAACATGCAAATACTATTGTTAAAACTTCCTTCTCAATTTTAGCATACTGCATCTCAGTTTGGGTAAGTGTTCTAGATGCATAGGCTACTAGTCTGCCTGTTTGAAGAATAACTGTGCCAAGACCAAATGTTGAAGCATCACAGGAAAGAGTGACAGGCTTGTTTACATCATAGTATTTAATGTAGGTGGGGTAGAAAGTTTTTGCTTAAGGTCTTCAGAAGCTCTCTTAAAGGTGCTGTCAACTTACTGAAGTTTGGCATAAACTTGCTTAAACAGTTGACCATGCCTAGGAAACGCTGTAGAGTTTGAATATTATCTAGGCCTGACATCTCAAGAATAGCTGCTTACTTGGTCTGGTCTGATCTCAAGCCAGTACGGGTAAATAAATGACCTACACATAACTTCTGATAGTCTGAATTTGTACTTCAGAGGATTGAGCTTCAAGTATTCATGTGCTCTGTCTAGAACTCTAGATATCTGTCATGCTCTGCTTCACCATTGCTCCAACCAATAAATCATCTACTATTATGGCACAAGGATAACCTGAAATAATTTTCTCCATTGCAAGCTGGAAGACTTCACTTGCAGAATTTATTCCAAATGGCATCCATAGGAATCTGTATTTGGCAAACGGGGTGTGGTGACCATGCTCTGGCCCAGCAATCAAGGAGCCCCAATCCTCACCACTAACACCAGGGAGGTCATCTCCTAGAAGAGGAAAGGATAACTAGTACACACAGTAAATTTCCCTTAAGTGCACACAGAGATCACAGTCAATCTGGGGCTGGTTGCTCCCTTGCTCTCCAGGTCCCCAAATGACACCCCACTGGCACAGCTATAAGGTCCAGGTCTCAGCCTAACTGGGCAAGCTAAAAACCTCCAGTACCCACTCTGTCCAACCAGTGCTTCGTGTCCCTGCCAAGTAGCTGACACAACACACACATACTTTGAGATAAGTATTTATACAACTTTACAGACACTCCTGGGAAAGGCTGACAGATTCTCCAGCTGTGCCCTTTTACCCAGACTGTACAGTAGTAATTACTGCCACCACCCAGTTAATATCAGCTATTAAAAGGCACTTAAAAGGGTGCCCGATTATTACTGTGCGATGTTAATATCCAATGGTAGTATGACTAACAGTCAAGGCTTACTTTAGAGTGGCCTGTTACAATAAATTCTATAAATATGCAATGTATTCTAGAGATTATCTCTACACAAAGCAGCCACAGGTAGAAGGTTTTAAAAATATTTAATAATAAATAATTAAAACACAAGACAAAACTACTACACCACAGTGATATCTAAGAGTTCACAGATCACACAGAAACTTAAAATAATACAGTAGAACAGGTCTGATTTCAAAGAAAAATACTTAATCTAACTTTCTAATCTTTAGCTAATCTTAAGAGAAAACACAGTGCTACAATCCTACTTACATACATAAAGAGCATAAGCAGTGCTCGGTTAGATGTCCAAAGTCAAAATGCTCTCTATCTCTGTCTGAGACACAGTTTATAAAACATCACTAACAAACATGTCTCTGGGTCCTCCCCAGATTGCATCATGCTGACACTTAGGTTTTCCCAGTATTCATGTTGCATCATCTTGACACCTGCTCTGAGTTCCCAGGCTAATAGAAACTCCATTATTTAGCAAGCTAACACCTGCACAGGAGAATACAACACTAGTCGCTGGGGCATTCTTCATCCCAAAGGGCATTTTTGTGAACTCATATGAGCCAAAAGGAGTCACAAAGGCTGATGTCTCTCTAGCACTGGGAGTCAAGGACACCTGCCAGTAACCCTTGGTAAGATCAATGATTGTAAGATACTTAGCCCCACTGAGCTGCTCTAGGGCCTCATCTTTCCTAGGCATGGGGTAAGCATCTGACTCTGTGTGACTATTTAATTTCTTGTAATCCACACAGAACCTGGTGCTGACAACCTTCTTTGGCACCAACACCACTGGTGAGGCCCAGGGACTGTTGGATTTTTGAATCACCCCTAGTTCCAACATCTCCTGTACCTCCTCCCTCAGAGTCTGTTTGACTCTCTCAGGCACCCTATAAGGGGCCTGCCTGATAGGTTTTTGGGGTCCTGTATCCACCTGGTGCTGCACCAGGTAGGTGCTCCCTGGTTTCCCGGTGAACATGCCCCAAAACTCCTGCAACACTGCTCAGATTTTTCAAACCTGGGTAGGAGATAGCTGCTGGGACATTGCTACCCCTTCCACCAAGGTGTCAGCCTGAGCCTCCCTGAGGAGATTAGTCCCCAGATCTCCCTCAGATTCCTCCTGCAATCCACTGCAAATTCTCAGCACAAGGACCTCCCTATCATGGTAAGGTTTCATCATGTTAACATGGTACAATTTGTGCCCCTGCCATCTGCCTAGGACTTCCACCATGTAGTTAACATCACTTACCTTTCTTACCACCTTGTCGGGTCCCTCCCAAGCTGCCTGCAACTTGTTGTGTCTGACAGGAATGAGAACCATCAGTTGTTGCCATACAGCATACTCTCTAGCTCAAGCATTCCTGTCATACCAAACCTTTTTCTGTTGTTGGGCTTCTGACAGGTTCTCCTGGGCCAAGCCCATGAGTTCCCTGAGAATTGTCTTGAGGTTCAGGACATATTTCACAACAGACTCCTTGTGAGACTCACACTCACCTTCCCACTCATCTCAAATTAAATCCAGAGGTCCCCTCTCTCTATGCCTATACAGCAACTCAAACAGTGAAAAATCCGTGGGTTCATGGGAAACCTCTCTGTAAGCAAACAGATGGAGCAAATATTTGTCCCATTCCCTCTTAAATGTGGGGATGGTAGTGGGTGGTCTTCATGTGCTTCACCCCACAGGACTTCCACAGACAAGCCAGCAGGTCTGACATAAAATTGGCACCTCTGTCAGACAGTATTTCCTTTGGGAAACCTACCCTGCTGAAAATGTCTAGCAAAGCATTTGCCACCTTCTCGGCCTCAGTGGAGGACAAAGCATTGCCTCAGGGTACCGTGTAGCATAATCTACAATCACTAGGATATACCTTTTGCCTGTGGAACTTGTGGTTCTCAGATGACCCACAATATCCATAGCTACCTTCTGAAATGGCTCCTCAATCACAGGCAAAGGCATCAAAGGAGCTCTCACCTTGTCTCCTGCCTTGCCTACCTTTTGGCACTGCTCACAGGTCCTGCAGTACCCTGTTACATCTCTGGAAATTCCAGGCCAATAGAAGTTCTGCATAATATGCCTCTTTGTATGTTTCATGCCCATATGACCTGCAAAGGGAATATCATGGGCTATGGCTAGAAGTGCCAGATGGTAAGCTCTAGGCACTACCAACTTCTGTACTCTCTCACCTTCTAGCGCTCCCTCAGGGGTCCACTCTCTGTACAGTAACCCTTTGTTCCAGTATACAAATTCCCCCTTCCCTTGAGAATCAGGTGCCTCCCTAGCTACCTGCCTCAGGCCTTACAATGTAGAGCCTGAGAGCTGAGCCTGTCTCAAGTCTCTCCTTGTAACCATTCCCAGCTCCCATTCCACAGGAAGTCTGGCATCTTCTGGCAGCGGTGCCTCACTGTCAGTCTGGGTACTACTACTCCTCTCTACCTTTGCAGTTACCCTGTCCAAGGGAACATCAGTACCCACAAGCAGCTGTGGCTCACATTCAGAATCACTGCTACAGCATAGCTCACTCCCTGAAGTAACCATCTCAGCAGTCCTGGCTGCAAGTATGCAGTCTGTTTAGGTCTCCCCCAGGCTACCAGACCCACATGCTTGTCTCCTAGCCTCACTGCATGTAACTGCATAAGTACATAGTACTGCCTCATCCAAATCCTTCCCTCTCAGGACATCTGCAGGATGGTAGTTCCATACCCCGGTTGTCTCAAGACAACCCACTATTGGCATTTTGGCTTTCCCACTTACTGGCTCCCTCACCTTTGGTTCCCCACCTTGCCTCCATGCACACCTGTATGCCACATGGCCTCATTGGTTGCATTCAAAACATTTAACCCTAGCTCCTGGACATGTACCTGGACTAGTGGCTTCCCCTGCTACTGGCGGATTCTGTTGGGGCAGTCTGTGCTGCTCACCATGGGTTCCTTAAGTCCCATGAGCAGTATTGGGGGTCCCTTTCCTGTCCCGGGCTGCCTTGCTTGTTAAGTATAGGTCTCCCTTCTTCCCCAACTCCTCTGAAGTAGCACACTGTCTATCAGCTAACCATATCCTCATGTCCTCAGGCAAAGTGCTAAGGGCTTGTTCCCTTACCAAAAGGTCTGCCAGCCCTTCAAAAGTGGTACCTGACATCCACTCACCCAGCTATGAAAATAAGTGCCCAGTTCAACAACATATTCACATACATTTTCATCTGCCTTGCGTCTATGCTCATGAAACTTTTTCCTATACATTTCAGGTGTTAACTTAAAACATTCTAACAAATGTCTTTTTACAGCAGTATAATCAAAACAGTCAGCGTCATGCATTTTTGCTGAAGAAGTTACAGCTTTACCATGGAGTAAGGTCGTCAGGAACTGTACCCAGAGCCTTTGGTCAACTTCATACTCTTTACATACCTGCTCAAACAGATCAATGAAGCTAATAAAATTACCCCCTCTTTAAACTGTGGAAGAAATTTACTGACCTTTTGTGCTTCTGGGGTCTGGTTACTCCCTTCCCCATTACCTCCATGACTCTGGTGAAGAGTCAGCATTTCCCTCTCATGCCTCCTCTGCTGTTCATTTTCTTCAGCTTCTAGGCTCCTCATTCTCTCAGCTGCTTTTAGTTCCATACGCATGACCTCCAACTCAAGTCTCTTTAGCTCCAGCTGGATTTTTAAGTCCACTGCAGAAAGGTTGAGTTGTCCATTCTCCGAGGATATTATATCTCCATTGTCAGTCTGATTATCCTCCATGCTGCTGTTTCCTGATGCAGCTGTAACCAAGGCTGCAAACAGGTCTGCTTTAGTCAGGTTTCCATGCATCAGTCCCCTAGCCTGGCACATCTCCACCAGCTGGCTCCTTGTCAGCTTTCCATACTCTTCTGCTGACATGCTGCCTGCTCAAACTGACTAATGCTAAGCTAACAAAAGAAATAAAACAATTGCGATCGTAACTCTGAGTATACACTGATTGGCTGTTTTAGAGTACAAAACACTTTTAGAGATCACTGTACATAAGCTACAGGAATTCGCTCTACCCACACCACTACAAGTCAATTAGTAATGTGAAGTAGATCCCACCACTGCCACCACTTGTGATGACCATGCTCTGGCCCAGCAATCAAGGAGCCTCAATCCTCACCACTAATACCAGGGAGGTCATCACTTAGAAGAGGAAAGGATAACTAATACACACAGTAAAGTACAATTTCCCTTAAGAGCACTCAGAGATCACAGTCAGTCTGGGGCTTGCTGCTCCCTTGCTCGCCAGACTCCCCAATAAGACTCCCCACTGGCACAGCTATAGGGTCCAGGTCTCAGCCTAACTGGGCAAGCTAGAACATCCAGTACCCTCTCTGTCAACCATTGCTTCGTGTTCCTGCCAAGTAGCTGACACAACACACACACACTTTGAGATAAGTATTTATACAACTTCACAGACACTCCTAGGAAAGGCTGACACAGATTCTCCAGCTGTGCCCCTTTATCCAGACTATATGGTAGTAATTACTGCCACCACCCAGTTAATAATATCAGCTACTAAAAGGCCCTTAAAAGGGTATCCAATTATTACTGTGCAATATTATTATCCGATGGTAGTATGACTAACAGTCAAGGCTTACTTTAGAGTGGCCTGTTACAATAACTTCTATAAATATGCAATGTATTCTAGAGCCTATCTCTACACAAAGCAACCACAGGTAGAAAGTTTTAAAAATATTTAATAATAAATAATTAAAACACAAGACAAAACTACTATACCACAGAAATATCTAAGAGTTCACAGATCACACAGAAACTTAAAATAATACAGTAGGACAGGTCTGATTTCAAAGAAAAATACTTAATCTAACTTTCTAATCTTTAGCTAATCTTAAGAGAAAACACAGTGCTACAATTCTACTTACATACATAAAGAGCATAAGCAGTGCTGGGTTAGATGTCCAAAGTCAAAACACTCTCTATCTCTCTCTGAGACACAGTTTATAAAAACATTACTAACAAACATGTTTCTGGGTCCTCCCCAGATTATATCATGTTGACACTTCGGTTTTCCCAGTATTCATATTGCATCATCTTGACACATACTCTGAGTTTCCAGGCTAATAGAAACTGCATTATTTAGCAAGCTAACACCTGCATAGCAGAATACAACACTAAAAGGCATTTCACATATACACTGTAGCAATTAGTCCTTAGTTAACACAATAGACAGAATGTCTTCAGCAAGCCTGACTGGAACCATCTTCAAAGATCAAAGAATGTCATAAAATCATTTCAATTTCAAAAGACACATTTGAAAGGCTTGACTTAGTTTTTCTTTACAGCAAGGGGGCAATGTTGTAACAATCTTGAAGTTCACATTTTACAGTGTTTTTCTTTCATTTAAAAACACACGCCTGTATTTTGCATTTATTTATACAAATGATAGAATTATGTATTAAATTCTATTTGACTAGGCTGGCAGCCTTTGTCTGTCTCCCCAATCGTTACATTGGGTACCAAAACTGATTAGTAATGAGGTTTTCTGATCAAGCATCACTTGCCAAAATGAACTTTTTGCATCCAAGACAGAAAACATAGTGGCATTTGGTGTTAGAGGTGCGACCACTTCGACTGTATGCATTAGATGATGTGGACTCTTCAATGCTTTCTTCATATCTCTTGGGTCAATACATATTCTGATTTCATCTGAGCCTTTTTTGTGAGCTGCTACCTTAGTCGACACCCATTCAATTGGTTCTGTAACTGGACAAATTACACCTTGCTGCACCATTTTATACAGCTGAGCCTTGACTTTATCTTGCATAGCTATCAGAACTTTTCTTGTTGGTTTAATCACTTGAGTGATCTCTGAGTCTAACTTCATGGAATACACAACTGGAAGTTTGCCCAATTTGTCATCGAAAACATCCGCATACTCTGAGAAAATGGTATCAGAAAAATTGGAACTAGGATATGCACTTATGTGATGAACTTCTTTGTTAAACAAAAGCAGATTCATTCTGAAACTGTCTTTGAGACCCACTAAAGACTGTACTGGTCTTTGGACTACATAGAATAACAAGCTGTAACAGTTCTTAGCCAAATAACATGAAAGCATCACTGAGCCTTCGGTTTGAATTTCTTCACCTCCATAGTCATCAAGTTTCGCATTACATTGAGTTATCCATTAGTTCTCACCTTAGCAAATGTGTCTGCTGATATAACAGTACACTTTGAACCAGTGTCTGCTTCAAGCTCTGTAGATTTACCATTGATCCAGGCTGTACAAAACACTTTACTCCTTGCCAGTAAATTCACTGCATCAACTCTTTCACCAATTACTGATACACTACCTACATAAAGAACTGACTGCTGCAACTCTACTTGATCAATTTGCTTTTTTGTGTGGCCCTTCTTTACAACAGTGTGGGGTTTACTTGAGTTATTTATTTATTTATTTATTTGACATTTGTTGAATGTCTGACTGAGCTTGCGCCCTTTTTCAGCAGAGGCCTGGGGAGAAAAGCTCCACAAAGTATTAAATACACCATAAAAATTTTTACGAACAGTACAGTATACATAAGGAAATATAAACATGCATTATAATGCTTGGGTTCCCACTTTTACCATGATGGTTTAAAAGAAGTTATTTACAAAAAAGGCAATAAACAATATGATATGATTGATATAGCTCCAATACATAAGGACTTCATTTAGAGGGGAAGTAATGACAATTAACTCAAGAGTTTAAGATAAGAGTACAGAAAGTACTGTATATTAAATCTTAGTTCTTACAGGCAACAGCATGTACATCAGTAATCAGAAGCAGAGGGGAAGTTGATAGAGAGAGCAGGTGATACAAAAAGATGAAGTGTCAAGAGAAAACAATCTGCAAAACTTTTGAAAATGGTTCCATTTTTTACACTTGTGACTTTGCTGACCAAATGCTAAGCATTTCTCTCTTTTAGATTCAAGATTGGCACCACAGTTGTGACAGTTAACAATAAAGCTGAGCTTGCATTTTGTTAATTCACATTTGTACTGCACTGAGCATGCTCCTTTAACTGAACTGGTCTTAGAACTTGCTGGAAAACTGCACGGTTTCCCCTGGTCTACCAGTAGGGGACCATGTGCTTAGGCCTAGTTCTGTTTGCCATGTGTTGCATGCTATCTACATTTATTTATTTATTTATTTATTTGCATTTGTTTATCAGGATGGTCTAGCTGGGCCAGAAGTGCCCATTTTCAGTGGAGTCCTTGGGAGAAAAGCTTCACACATAAGACATTTCACATACAATGCAGAATTTACATTAATAAAGACATTTAGGCCATAATATTGGCAGCTTATAAAATTGGTGAAAAAAAAACAGTACATAAGTAATCATTCTCAAATCAAAGATATTATACAAGCAATACAGAGTATATACATGAGAACATTCCATATGAGTAGTTTTCAGCTAGCAAAATTTATATAGGACACTTCATGCAGTGGGTGCAAAGCAGATATAGGTTCATAGGTGTGTGCTAGGCTAATGGCCCTGGAGCCTTTACAAGCCTAGCCCATAGAAGTGTCGTGGCATCATGCTGCCCGATGTTAGTTCCCAGTGCTTCTATCAAGTAGAGCCACTGGAGTGATCCCCAGGGTGAACTTTCTATTTCCCATCCACTCATCAAGATTTCTCTTGAAGAGGGCCAGTGAGGTGCTCTGCTTGACATGTATGGGAAGTCTATTCCAGAGTGGGCAGTCTCTGGGTTATGAACTTGTCCCTCCAGAATGTTCTGTTGATTGTGGTGATAAGGTTGAGGTCTCATGTGGTGCAGAGAGATTGGAATTTCTTTAGATGTAGAATTTACAACAGAGCTGGGTCAGACATGGCCTTTGTATAGGAATTAATTTGAGACTAGGTACTTAAAATTTTCACACATTTAGGAGGTGTAATAGCTGAGCAATAGGCTATATGAGTCCTTTTGCTTGAATCAACAAATTTGGTGGATATTGTTGCAGATATAAGTGGTAGTATGATATTAAGTTAGGCTGCTAGAGTATCTAAATGTCTCGCCTGGTTCAATGGTGGGTCTATAATGACTAGGAAGAGAAAGAAGTAGACAGGAGGGATCAATGGTAGGATAATGAGGGTTAGCAGAAGAGGGTACTGGACAGGATGGAGAGGCAGGTGGATGTGAAAGGAGGATGCCAGAGTAGTAGGGGGTGAGAATAGTTGTGATGGTGGAAGTTAGGTTTTTATATATATATCTATATATATATATATATATATATATATATATATATATATATATATATATGTAGATATTTATTTATTGACATTTGTTAACCGAGTTTGTCTAACTGGGCTTGTGGCCCATTTTCAGAGGAGACCTGAGGTGAAAAGCTCTAGTAATAATTTTAAAACAAGTACAATTTTAAACAATATTGATATGATAGCAGTTATAGCAAAACGATTCACATATATGTTGGGTTACATGCATAAAGTTAAAGATGCATTAAAAAGAAGCTAAGTTACAATTTTACATTGATATAGTTCAATAGGTCAACAATAAACATTTTTTGTTTGTATAAAATTGTGCAAATGCATAGTAGACACATTGGAGAGAGAGGTGTAATGAGGTACTAAGTATGGTCCTTTTGAGGGTACATAAAGGAAAGGAAGACTAGGTAGGGTCATGGCAAGGGCAGGTTCTGGAATTGAGAAAATAAGCTTTTAGTTCATTTTTAAAGTGTGAGGTGTGGGAGATTGAACGTAAGTCAAGGGGAAGTTTGTTCCAAGCATGGGCAAGGGAGTGTTTGTAGAGTAGTTTGCCTACTGATCTTTTTGGGTGGTAGATATCAAGTAATTGTTGGTTAGAAGTATGGAGGGTCCGGGATGGGATTTAGATGGAGACTAAGGAAGATAGAGATGGACAGAAGGAGGGTTTATAAAGAATAGAGTGTAGCATATGAGATTGATAAGATAGCAGAAACTGGGAAAGTTCAAGCCATTGAAGAGAGTTTAAAGAAATGCAGTGGTGTGAGTTGTATGGGGAGTTAATAATGAATCTGGCTATTTTATGGTAAGTCTGTTGCAGTTTGTTTAGAGTGGAGGCCTGGATATTGGTAAGAACTGGGGCGGCATATAAGAGGGAGGGGAGGAGGAGTGCCTGGCCCAGGGTAAGTCTAGATTCAGGGGTTAGGAATTTTTTCTTCCGATACAGCAGACCTAGTTTCTGGTTTGAAAGCCAAGATGAGGAGAGGTATTGTGTCAGAGATGTTTTGAAGAGCATTACTGACCAGGTAGATCTAAGTGTTAGGGGAAAGGAGTTCCAAAGTTTTGCGATGGTAAAGGAGTAAAGCATCTCACCAGCCGAAAGTTTGGGTTTTTCTACATTTATGAGCAGTTGGTTGCTGTATCAGAATGATCTGTTACAATGGTATAAAGTAAGTAAAGAAGATAGAGCAGGGCGCATGGATCAATTATGAATGAGGTTTGTGAGCTGCAGTTAATTGGATAAAGGTGATATAGCTGGGGAGTTCAAACCATTTTAGGCTGCGTAATGATAAGCAGTGGTGGGATGAGTAGGAGGCATTAGTTACAAACTTAGCAGTTTTGTTGTAGCATGAGTCTAGTTTGGACTTTAGAGAGGACTGAATGTTGGTGAGGTCGGGGGCACCGTATAGAAGAGAGGGTAGTAGAAAAGAAGAGGCAAGGGAAAGTTGGGCTGATGCACTGAGTAGATGTTTGTGTTGTTAGAGAGTGCCAAACTTTTGATGTGTCTTTTTAACATTGGACTGGATGTGCAGGTCGAATGTGAGTTTTTTGTCTATGATGACACCTAGGTGTTTTGTGCTAGGTACAATGTCGATGGTGGTACCATTTAGGGATTGAATGGTGAAGTTCTCATTTTTATGCTAGGTACAATGTTGATGGTGGCACCATTTAGGGATTGAATGGTGAAGTTCTCTTTTTGTAGGGGTGGACATTTTGGGGGCAAAGATTACTAGTTCTGTTTTGATGGGGTTCATGGCAAGATGATTATTAGACATCCAAATTTTAGTGGAGGTGAGAGCATTTGGGTGAATTGGTGTAGTTCTGAGGAGTTGTTTGCAGTGCAGATGATAGTAGAGTCATCTGTGTACTGGATGACTGAGCCTTGAGAGAGTGCAGTGTGGAAGTTATTAATAAATATGCTAAACAGAAGTGGGCATAAAATGAAGCCTTGAGGAACACCAGTTATGGTATTTAGGAAAGGGGAGTAAGAGTTTGGTCATTTAGCTGACTCTTGCCTGTTAGTGAAGTAATTAGTGAACCAGTTTAAAGTTTGAGGTGAGGTACCCATGTTAGAGAGTTTTGTTAGAAGGAGAAAGTGGGATATAGTATTGAAAGCTTTAGAAAGATCAATAAATAGTGAAGATAAAATTTTACCAGCATCACAGGCTTGGTTGACAGTGTCCATGAAGGATATCAGGGCAGTGATGCTACTATGTCCTGGCCTAGGTCCGTGTTGGATGGGGGAGAGGATGTGAGTCAGATGGTGATGAAGTTGAGAATGAATACATCTTTCCAGAATCTTAGGATGGGTGATAGCATAGCAATGGGGCAGACATTGGTGGTATCTATGTTGGGGCCCCCCCTTGTGTAGAGGGAGGCTATAAGCTATTTTCCAGATGATGGGCATACAGGATTCTTGGATAGATCTGTTGAGAAGTATGCTGACAGGGTAAGCGATTGAGCTGGCTGAGATTTGTAGGTATTTGGCTGGTATATTGTCAGGGGTATTTGTGCATAGTTTGAGTTTTAGAAGCAATTTTTAATAGTCAAGGTGGATATAGGTGACAAAGTAAAGTTGGGAATAGAGGGTGTACTGGTGTTACCTGTGGCGAGGTCTGTGGTGGACAAGTAAGTCTTCGGAAAGGTAGCGGTTAGATTGGCTATAGTATCTATGAAATATGAGTTGAAGGCTGCAGCATTTTCAATGGGTGCTTTATTTGGGTCTGGGCAAGGATTATTACTAGAGCCTGGGTTTAATAAAGAGTTGAGAGAGCTCCAGAATTTCTTTGAGTTTTGCTTGTGTTGATTTTGTAATGTAAGATAGTGGGGTTTTTTTGTTTTGTAGTATTAGGCGCTTGACCTGATTTTGGAGCTCTTTGTATTGGGCAAGGTCAGTTAGTTTGTTGTTTTTTTGCCAGATTTTCCATTATTTGTCTCTGCATTTCATGAGATCCTTAGTGGATCTTGTTAGCCAACTGGTATGGTTGGTCTTTACTCTCTTTTGTCTAAGTAGAGCGAGATTGATTAGTATGCTGAGGAAGGCTGAGTTGAAGAACTCAACTGCCTCATCAAGGGAAACTGATTTTAGTGCATCCCATTTGATGCTAAGCAACCTTTGGTTAAAGCTAGATGGACAGAACTGGGATTCATCTCTGGTAACCTTGCACTTATGTTTATTAATTGTTGTGGTAAATTCACATTGTAAAAAGGCCAGTAAGTGGTCAATTATACTATTGGATGGGTACAAATGCGGGGAAATTGCTCTGGAGCCTACTGAAACCAAGCTCTTGTCACTTGCAAGCATACTTGTATGTTTTTCTGTAACTTCATGGATTTGACAAATCTCAGTGGCTTTACTCAATGTTCAGTCACTATCACAAAGTAAAATCTTTCTCACAGTAGCACTATTAATACCACACATGAGCCTGTCTTTTATTAACTCATATTTTAAGTCATCAAACCAACACATTTTGCCTTTTTTTCTCAGGTCAGTTATATAAGCTTCAAAAGTTTCCCTTGGTTTGTGACCTCTCATGTAAAACAAATGCCTCTGTAATGTAATATTTGTATGGAGGGTTACACATTTCCCTGAATTTGCACTTCAGATACTTTGGGTCTTCCCTTGATTCAGCCAGTACAACAATATAACCATTGTCACCTATCCCTCATACACAAATGAATGCTCTCTTTCAATGGTCTCAGACCCAGCTAGGTTTAACAAAATGAATGCGCTGGTGTGTGCATCTTTATCTGAATAAGCTGCTTGTATAAAAATACCATACTCTTGCTCAAATATTCTCCAATTCTCTGCAATATTCTGATCAAATACAAGTGGTAAGGGATTTCGAAATCCATCTGCCATATTAACACATACCAGTGAAGCACAAACACATACACATATGCCAGAAATTTATGCCAGTATTTGTAACTTTGTCCAATAGCACAACAAGCCTCCGTATAACTGAATTTTGCAAAACAAGTCTCTCAGGCACTGTATTACTCCTGAAATTACTGTACTGCAAAAAATCACCTCTTATCATTTAAGAAACATTTTAAATAACTACATGATGTGAATGACCTGGGCAAGAGAAGCTCAGAGTCAGTAACATTTCGAAGTAATTGCACTTTGTGAATAAACTATACACAGCACACTGAAATTTCCGCAAAATGGTGGTACCTTGTAGGCAATTCTTTACAGTGCAAGAAACACACTGTAATAGTGGCACTTTGCAAGTAGGCACACCCAGCACAAGAAACTTTTCAAAATGGCTACATTTTGACTGTACTTTATGAAATAGTTGCACTTTGCACACAAATAAACTCTTCAGAATACATGCACAGTAATAAACACACACTGTAAACACTTTTACACACTTTGAGATACATCGAATAAATCTAGTTTTGCCCTTAGTACAATATGAAGTCGTAGTTATGCCAAAACACAGCACTTTGCCAAAAAAGATGCAGTTGGCTTGCTTTATTTACACTTAATGTGCCCTTTTTGCCCTTATTTTATATGTTTTGCTCGTTTAATCTCATTTCATGCCCATTGTACTTTTCGTCTTCGTTTTACTCTAAACATATCCGTTTTGCTTCAAACACTCTCTTTTTTGCTTCAGACATACTCGTTTTGCTATAAACATACCTGTTTTACTTTTCTGACAATTGTTTCATCAAATATCTTAATTTTAAACATTTTGCTTAGTTAATAAACCTTTTGTGCCTTCTGCTTGTTTAATAATGTGGTTTGTGCCCTTGTAATGCTCCATTTTATCTTTTTTTTTAAATAAGCAGTTTGTGCCTATTATCATTGCCTTTGATTCTTTTCTGGCACTTTTTAATGCTTGTTTCTCTTGGTATATCTTCGCTGTCATCTCTGCACTTCATGGTACAGAATATCATTCTCTGGAATCCCAGTTCTGACACCATGTCACTCTGCTACTTTGGACATGATAGAAGAGTCTTTGTGGGTTCTGTTGAAGCAGCTTTATTATATACAAACACATCATGATAGAAGTTTACTGACTTTAACTTAAGTAACTTATATACAAACTAACTACTGCAATCATACATCTCACTCTCCGGCTGCACTCTCAAAATGGCACTGGGAATAGCACGTGTCCGGTATTTATATGTGCACGTTCAGTCCTCGATGTACTTCTAAAAGATACAGCACATATGCTCTAATCTACAACTACCATCACAAAATCATGCAGAAGGCCTTATAGGGCTTACAGAGGGATATGAAACGGCTGCATATTTTAGTAGAATTTACCCTAGGACTAAGAAAAAATCTTGAGTAAATTGCCTATTGCAGGTAGGTTAATTTACACCATAGTGAGAAAACATGATTCACAGACAGCTATGGTCACAATGAGAAAGACCTCATTATCTCCTCAGTAACATATCTTTGAATTGTAATTTTCTACCATAAGCACTATCAGACCTGATAGTGATGGTAGTGGTTTCTTTGGTGGCCTGTACATCATGTGTATAAAACACCCTTCTACTCTGTCGCGCACACACACACACACACACACACACACACACACACACACACACACACACACACACACACACACACTCTGCTCCAGCTTCACTCATCTGTGCTTCTTTCTACAGACTAAACCAAAGGTTGGAAAGCTCACAGAAACATTTCAGTAAAAACTGCAAGGAAAACTGAATGAATGTCTATAGGAGGTTTAAGGCAGGACAGAGTGAAAACTGTAGCTTGGCTGGGTTTTTCTTGCAGTTTTTACTGAATGGTTTGACTGTATTACATTTTAACGTTTGGTTTGGATGTTAGTTGGGATACTTTGCAGGTACCTCAATCTTTATGGGCATCATCTAGGTTTAAAGACTCTTAGCCAAGCTGTCCACTTATGGTGTGTTGACTAGGTTAATAAAAAGGCCAAAAAATGCATCATCAGCCAGTGGAGTTTGGCTTTATTGTCTTGAGTCTAACCATAAAGACTTAAAAAGTAAAAAAAAAAAAGAAAAAAAAAAAAGTCATACACATTTAGACACCATGTAGCTGAAACACTTGATGTCCTTAAGGGATCATGTGCATATATCCCATGGGCCTCCAATATAGAAGGTTTAAGGTATCACACAGTGAAAACCCTAGCTTGGGTGGGATTTCTTGTAGTTCTTTCTATAGACTTGCACACACACACACACACACACACACACACACACACACACACACACACACACACGCGTAACACCTCTTCAGCCCCACATTTTTGGTGAACTCATCTACAATGCTGCCATGGGAGCAAGTGGATGACCAGTATCTTTGGATAGTATTCACTTTTTCTGATAACAATGAAATTCATGCAGTTAAGCACTTCCCTGAATCACTAACAGCATATATCAATAGAAGCTGGCATTTCTAGGAGAGCTCATGGCTAATTAACATTAGCCGCCCTCCTGGATTGCTGCACTGGAGTGCTACACTGCCAGCAGGCTTGCCCTCCATGTTGACATTCCGTTCAGAGGGAAACCTCAGTAGGTGGGTGGTTTGTGGATTGAAATGCTTATCATAAGTGGGGAAATGGCCATATTATGGATTCCTGCTCACTGTAAGCCGTTTTGAATCCAAGGGAAAATCATAACTATATAAACAGCCCCCCACACCCCCCCTAACTATATATTCTAACTCCAGGGTCGCACTGCAGTGGGGAAGGGTGCATATTCCATTTTCTTGCTAATAATACTTGTCAGTCAAATGAAGTGTCAGGCAAATGAAGTGTCAGGCAAATG
>NC_056731.1:568485101-568547601 GCF_019279795.1 Protopterus annectens | reverse complement strand
CACTTCCCTCTCTATTTTATAGTGCTTCTGTATGCTAACATCTTAACCTTGTCATGCAATGCATAAAGGCATTAGAAATGTGCTTTTAAATTGTGATTTTGAATTGGATTCTGGTAGAAAGATGAGTGAACACCAAGAGTTCTCTTAGCACTGCATTCTGGGAGGAAGATGAGAGAACACCAGGAGTTCTCTTAGCACTGAATTCTGGGAGGAAGATGAGAGAACACCAGGAGTTCTCTTAGCACTGTATTCTGGAAGGAAGATGAGAGAACACCAGGAGTTGTCTTAGCACTGCATTCTGGGAAGAAGATGAGAGAACACCAGGAGTTGTCTTAGCACTGCATTCTGGGAAGAAGATGAGAAACAGCAGGAGTTCTCTTAGCACTTTATTCTGGGAGGAAGATCAGTATGCCCTGAAAGACTATTCCTCTAGCTGTGCACCATAAGATCTTGATAGATTTTCTTATTTCCTTTTCACACTACTGTGCTTTATTCAGCCTGCAATCATCATGTTCCCCAGAACCTTCCTAGAGATCCCTGTAATACACATGTGCCATTATTATGACATTTTTGGTGGCAGTTTAAAGATTTTGGGATCATAACATACCACAGATAACAACACCAAAAGCTGATACACAACATTTCTTTCAAGTTATTGTCAGTCCTCTCATTCCCAAGTAAGCAAGGCTATAGCAGATAAGTGTTTTATTTAACTTCCTTACTTGCAGTTATCAAAGAGAAAATGTGCTTCTGCAGTGTTTTTTTCTGATCCCAGACCATCATCATAGTAGTGACTCAGGGTTCTGTACTTGGCACGGACTAATTTATTTCTTGTGTTTTTTTTTCGATGACATGCAGAAATAATGGCATTGCTTGTTATGTAGTATGGCTGTGTCCCATCTTACCTCTGAATGTAACAGCCTGCTGCAGCAAAAAAAAGTTTTATACTTACCATAATGTTCCATCTGTGTTGTCCCATTTTTATTGTTCCTCAACTGTAGGGTTCGGATCCATCCCTCTGATCCATCTTAATTATTACTATAGTTTGTGGCCACTTATAAGCTCTTCAGTCACTCCCTTACCCATAATGCACCAATCCCTAACCTCCATTAGATCTTATTTGCTGCTTTACATAAGGTTAAAAGGACTACCATACAAATCTTAATAGAAGAAGGTATATCTGGGGCTCAACCAAAAGGACAGCAGTATCCTTAAAATCTCTTGTTTTTCTAGGAATTTACTGTGAAAAGAGAAAGGATGGAAGTTGGTGGGTGGAAAGTTGAGAAAGAATGAAAATGGACAACACATATGGAACGTAATGGTAAGTACATAACTTTTTAATCTGATGTTGTCAGTTTTCATTCTATCCTCAGCTGTTGGGACAAAGTCCCCAGTTACCTAATATCTCAGGTGGACTCTGAGGAAGGATATTCCTAAGCAGAGCTGAGCCAAAAGCTGCTCTTCCCCTTGAGACCAGATCCAGTTTGTAATGAGAGACACAAGTATGAGGATTGGCCCAGGGTTGTAGCCTCACATATGTCATCTATGGACATTCTAAATAGAAACACTGAAGAAGTTGCCATGGACCTAGTTGAATGGGCTCTAAAGGTTTTGCTAAGGTTAGACACAAATTGTAGATGCAATCCAATAGCCATCTGGCTAAGGTTATCTTTGCAACTGGTTTTCCCAATTTAGCATCTGCAAATGACACAAATAATTGATCTGTATTTCTAATTTCTTTTGTTCTGTGTAAGTAAATATGTAATTGTCTATGAACATCTAATAAATGCAACATATATTCACCCTTGTTTGCAAAGTTAGGAAAGAAGACTGGCAAATTAATGGGCTGATTGATACTGGATTCTAAGAACACCTTAGGAAGGAAAGAAGCGTTGGTACGTAACGTGACTATTTTTATGAACGATCAAGTAGGGTGGTTTAGAAGACAATGCTTGAAGTTCTGAAATTCTTCTAGCAGAGGTAATGGCCACTAGATAGTTTTCCAGGTCAGAAACCTAAGATCGTATTTAGCTGCTTGTTCAAAGGGAGAATGAATTAAGGCCTGCAGTACCAAATTCAAATCCCATGGAAGAGTAGAGTCTTTATATGCAGGTCTCAGCAGGAGTGTGCATCTCAAAAAAGCTTTACAAAGTTTAGACAAAGCCACAGAAGAATTCTCAAGTCCAATATGAAAGTTACAGATCGCTGATAACTGAAATTGAATAACTGAAGAGCTAACTTCCTCATTAAAAATTGTTGCCTAAAGTTCAAGTACACTTTGCACAGGTGCTGAGAAGGCATCAGTGTGGTTTTGTTGTGCCAGTAAATGAACATCTTCCATATACTTGTGTAAAGGTTTACTGTAGAAGGTTTATGGAAAGATAAAGTATATGATGGATCAGGGATGAGAGCATTGATTGTCTGGCTATTAATGGAATTGGAGAAACCACACTGTTAGCTTAAGGTTTGAGATATCCGGATGAATCATGTCCATTGGGTGAGACAGGAGATCCAGAACTGGATCCAGAATCCAAGATGGGTAAAGTAGATGAGGCCAAAAGAAGGAGAATCAAATCTGCCAAGGCCAATAAGGTACAATGAGAATGTCTTTGCTCTTCAACTGGGCAGGTTTCTGCAGAAATTTTGGAATTAGTCGAGTGTGTAGGTAAGCATAGAGGAGATCAGGGGCAGCATCCCTTGGTGATTCCCTCAGTGGGGGGATCAGGGCAAAGAAGCTGCTGCATTTGTTGTTTAGAAGGAGAAGGAAAAAGATCGGAGCAAAGCTGGCCCCATTGCTGGAAAATAATTTCTGTCACTTTCCTGTTGAGAGACCACATATGAGGTAGTAGAATGGACCTGAGGTAGTAGAATGGACCTGCTCAATTTGTCTGCTATCATACTGGACTTCCACGGCATGTACATTGCTGTTAGAAAGTGGTTGGAAGAGATGAGTACTGCCACACTCTTAGGGTTTCTTGACACAAGGGATAAGACCTGGTTCCCCCTTGTTTGTTGATGTATTTGACTACTAACATGTTGTCTGTTTGAATTGAAATTGGCCCAGAAGGGAGATAGTCTTGAAAGGCCTGCAAACCTAAGAGCACCACTCTCATTTCCAGGACATTGATATGCATATTTGCCTCTTTGGGGGACCAAGTGCCTTGGACTATCTTTCCCAGGAAATACCCCCACACACAATCTGGGAAGTGTCCATGGTCACTACAACCTTGGGCTGAGGAAGAATGAAAGGACACCCTTGTAGAACTTGATCTGACTGAATCCACCACCAAAGGTATCTCTTGCATACCTGAGTGATTCCTATTGGGTTGACATACACTGATAAAGAATTGACCACTGAGTCACTGGTATCCATTGAAGAATTCTCATATGAAATCTTACTAGAGGGACTAAAATAATGGCTGCTGACACTGGCCCTAAGGTTTGTAGAATTAACTGAGCTGAAATTTTGGTACTGCAAATTATTTTTCTGACCTGGAATCTGATAGTCTACACTCTTGAGAGAGGAAGAAAAGCAATCATTGACATCATGTTGAAAGCTGCTCCTATGAATTCAGTTGTGACTGGTACTTCTTATAATTTATGGTTATACCCAGATGAGAACAAGTCCAGATTACCTGATTTTTCGCTCTTATTAGTGGATGCATAGTCGGGGTGGTAATTTGCCAGTCGTCTAGATATGGAAACACTCTCAATCCCTGCAGTCTCACGTGAGTTGCTATGACTGCCATGCAATTGAAGAGCACTCTGGTGGCTGTGTTGAGGCCAAAGGGCAGTGCTCTTAATCGGTACTGACTGGCTCTCACCTGAAAGCATAAATACCTTCTGAATCATTTGTTCATTTTTATGTGATAGTACACATCCTGAAGGTCTAACGAGCACATCTAGTCATCCTTGCCTAAAAAAGGCAGAATGGACTAAACCATGAACATCTGGAACTTTGTGCATTGAACTGCTTTGTTCAAGTCACTATGATCCAAAATTGGTCTCCAGTCCCATGTTTTCTTTGGCACTAAAAAGAATCTTGAGTAAGTTCTGCTTTTGTCTGGCTGGTGGGACCTCTTGCATGACTCTTTTTTTTTCTAGCAGCTTTTGTATTTATAGTGCTGCTGCTTTTCTCTGACTGGGAAGAATATTGGGAATTTTGCATACAGTTGGAGGTGGAAGGGAAAATGGTATTATATAATATCTGGAAATAATTGTCTGCACCAAAGTATCTCTTGTTATATCTACCCAGGGTCTCTGGTGCAGGCATAGTCGACCCCTAATTGCTTCCAGAGGGGGAAATTGGGCCTCCTTTCAGGAGTGCTGATAGGGTCTATCAGAGAAAGAATCTCTGAACCCTTGGTTCTGCAAGTCTTCTCTGCTGTGTGGGTGCCATCATCCATTTGAGTTCCCCCCCTCTGCCCCTAGGTGAACTATCTCCACATGTGTCCTGAAAAAGGTCCTAAACCACATTTTTCATCCACTTCTTTGATTCCTAGAGTAGGATCTTTGAGGGGTCAAAAAACATATGCCCAGTGCAGAAAGGGTCTTTCTAGGTTTTTCACACCTGGAGACTATGTCTTTCATTATTGAGCCAGACGATAAGCTGCCATCAAAGGGCACATTGATGAACAATAACTTGAAAGGCATCCAGGCATACCTCCTAATGGGAAATGAAGTAGATGAAAAAGTGAGAACAGTCACCACGATAAATCTTCTTCAACACTAGTAAAGTCCAATAGGCAATCACCATGTAAAATAAAAACTTTTTATTTTAGAACAAGGAATAAGCGCTTTCACGTAGTGCAAGCTACGCTTCTTCAGATACAATTACACAAAAAACACTTCCCATTTATATATTTGTCATTTTGGCGGGCTCATTAATCCAATTGCTTATTGGCACTTTAATTAATAATGAAATTTAATCAGCAGTGCATTATCCTCCATGCGCTTCCCTTTAATACAGCATAAAAAACGAATACTACCTTTCCTTGTGTTAAAAACAAATGTGCAACCCTACACAAAACATAAATACAGTATAGTAACCTTCATAGCATCATCTTTAAAAACTAAATAGACTGGATCGCTCAAAATATAGCTTCACTTACTGTACACATATAGATATTCCCATGCGTATTATTTGCTTCAGCAAATCCCCATTCTATCGCTAGTATCAAATAGTCAGAACTCAAGATATATCCAATCTAGCGTATATGTATAGCATATTTTCCTTAACTTCATTGCAATCGAGCTCTTAATTCAATTGATTCCCTGCTAGAATGTATACCATAACAAAACGTCAATATTAGGTGCCTTTAGTTTAAGACTAACATCCGTCTTCTGTTTACGTACCCAGTCACGTGCTGCTTCTAGTACTGATGTAAATCGGCTATGGCCATCAGGTAGAAAGTGCACTTCACTTAATGGGAAATGCCTGAACCTGCTGCCCTTGAGGCACCTTCAGCTGCATACAAGATAATCCTCATGGACTAATTATAAATGGATTGGAGGGTAGTCAGCTGAGAAGCCACAGAAGATTGAGCCTCAGCAGAAATGGTCTTGGAAAGGGATTTTGAAAGTTCTTTGATCAAGTCCCTTTGTAGTTTGGTAAAGTGTGAAAATAATTCAAATCTGTCCATCCCCCTAGACTCCCTGTTAGAGAGATGGACAGAGGAACTCTGCTCGGCAAGTCCCTTCTTGGTGGCCACCACCAGAACCATAGCATCCATGGGCACTCCCTTGCTCCAGAATTCCTTCTCAGTAGGTGGAGCCAGAATCTGATCTAGTCTGTTAGGGATTGGCTCAACTGAATCAGGTTCCTTCTACACCCACATAGAGACCAAATCAATGAGCTCATTTGCAGGGAAAGTAACCCAGGAAGTAGACAGAGCTCCAAAGGCTTCCAGAAATACTGATTCCTCTGGTGAAGGGTTGCTGGAGGATCAACCACCTCTCTGCTTAAGAATCTCAAGAATGTCTCCAAATGAGATCTCTTCCAGAGGTGATCATGTGAACCCTTCTTCTTCATCAAAATCAGTATCCTCAGTGACTGACTCTTGCGGACACTCTAAGTTCCTTCTATTCCACTTCCTCTACCTATGGTCTTCCTCAGTGGGATATTTCAATGAAGTGTCAGAACAGATCATTACACCCTGTCGGATTGTCTGGAGACTTTGGGCTGGTTGTCCCTGTGAAGCAGAATGATGTGGCTTCAAAGCTATGGAGCATATCATCATGGAAATCATAAACAAAGACATTGGGGACCTCCAGACACTGGATCCTACGCAATTCGGCTTCGTTAAGGGCAGATCTCGCCTCTTGAACCTGGTCGACTTCTTTGAAACAGTTACCAAAGCCATAGATGTAGGGAAGGTAGTCCACACAGCCTACCTAGACCTCGCAAAAGCCTTCGACACAATACCCCACTCGGGCATCATAAATAAGCTCACCAGCTTAAATATCAACCCCTATGTCACAAGATGGGTTACAAACTGGCTCAGGGATAGAACCTGCATGGTCAGAATAGCAGGTACCATGTCAGACTCTAAACCAGTTACAAGTGGTGTCCCACAAGGCTCAGGCCTGGGACCTCTCTTGTTCGGTATATATTTCTCCGAGGTACAGGCTAACACGGGTGGACTATGGCTGACCAGGTTCGCAGATGACTGCAAACTGGGTGCTGTAATCGACTCTCCGGCTGACACAAGCATCCCCCAAAAGGGTCTCACAGAAACTGATAACTGGTGCCAGAGCCATGGCCTAAAGCTAAATGCCAAAAAGTGCATAGTCATCCCCTTTGGGAAAAACAAAGTGCCGAGAAATTACCACATAGGTGGTAATCCATTAAGTACAGAAGAAGTAATTAGGGACTTGGGGACCCAAGTAGATAGCAATCTCTCCTTTGACAATCATGTTGCCAAAGTGGTTAGAAAGATCTTCTATATGAAAGGGTTCACATCTAGATCAAGAGAGGTCATTGTGCCCCTCTACTCATCACTTATCAGACCCATAATTGAGTACAATGCACCATTTGGGATGTACCTTACCCGACACCTTCAGAAAATGGAAATACCCCAAAAGTATCTCACCAAGAGGATCAAGGGGCTCAAACAGATGCCCTATGCAGTTCGGCTAAAGAAACTCCAGCTCTACTCAGTTGCGTACCGCCTACTCAGAGGCAATCTGTGTCTGACGTATAAAGCCATGTCCAACCCAGAATTAATGGACATGCTTCACCTCAGGAAATCCAAATCCCTTAGAGCTACACACTCCAGGGACTTGAACCTCAGCACAGAAATAAATAGGACATGCTGGAGAGACAGATTCATATCCCAGAGGCTCCCCTCAGTCTGCAACAAAATCCCAATCCATGTTAGGCAGAGCCCCTCATTGACCCTCTTCAAGAGAAATCTTGACGAGTGGATGGGAGATCATAAGTTTACCCCTGGGATCTCTTCTGTGTCCCTGCTTGACAGATGTACAGTAAACTAACCTTAAAAGGGCTACCTTCTGTGACCTACTATACAGAGGCACAGTCAACTAATCTAAAAGGGTGGCGAAAGCCAAACAGACTCTGGCTAGGCTTATAAATGCCCTAGGGCAGATAGCCCAGTATCAACCTATGAACCTATGAACCTATAAGCACAGAGACATCTGGGAACCAGATGGGAGATCTGAGAGGGTTGGATATATATGTTCTGTTGGAGCAGAAAACACTCCCTTCACTATGTTGAAGGAAGATCACTCTGGGGAGAAGGAAAACAATGACTCTGAGAAGGCATGTTTCTGGGACGTTGCTTCCCTTTGCCCCGAGAGCAGTCTTCCCAAGCTGTCCAATGCTGAGGCTCCAAGGGCCAGAGATGTCTCTGAAAACCTTGGTGCTGACTCCAATGTCTCAGACCTGACAAGACAGCTTCGGCTCTGAGAGTCATGTGGATCAGAAGATGTGAGAGCCAGTGCAGTCAGTGTAAGCTTCGGATCCAAAGATAAAGAGATATTTGGATCCAAGCCAAACAGGCCCAGAATGTTCAGCTCCAGGGACTTTGAAACCACTGGGCAGATCAGAGAAGGAGAAGCTAAAAGTGGCATGTTAGATGGATGGGTTTCCTGACCCAAAGGGGTAGGAGCTGGAAGAATACCCATCTGTATCTGTACCATGGGAAATCTTCTCATCGTTCTGTCCACATCTTCTTCAGTCAAACCCCTGGAAGAACAAGAGGTGGGGAAGGGATGGTGACCTGCATCAGTGTCTCTCCAGGAAGGGACCCTTGAAGATACTGGGTCCAAGGATGTTGAATACCTTATTCTAAGTAACATCTTTGGATCAGAAGAGCTTGGATCAATACATTTCTTCATCAGATCTCATGGAGGCTGAATTAGGAATGGCTTTGGATCCAACTTCAACTTTGTTTTTAGGCAGCTCCAAAGTTGGAATCGATGAAGTGAAAGGCTTTTGGAGACTTTATCAAATACTCCATGGATTTTCTTTGGGGGATTGAGTCACAGAAATAGCTTCACCAAACAATGATGGAAGCAATCCTTTTAAGTTTATTTTGTTCTTTCTATCCACTAAAGTTTTAGAGTTAAAGTTTTTATATATTGCACAATCTGTTTGTAGAAGGTCAAGGCCCAAACAGTAAACACACAAGGTATGGATATCTGAAAGGGCCAATTCATGCACACACTTTAGGAATCTTTTTAAAGCTAGAAGGTCCTTTGTCCAACATAGTGGTAATGGAAAGGAAAGGTATTTTTTTTGTTTGTAGTAGAAGGGAAAGAGAGAAAAAAAGAATACCAGCAATGGTATTAAAGATTACATGCCCGTATAAGAGACAGAAAGAGAAATAGTTACCAACACTGGTAACAAGAATTACACACAGGGTAAAGGTAAGGGAGTAATACTAAGAAAATAGTATAATAAACTACGAAAAGAAAGAAAAACACTTATTATAAGCAAAAACTCAAGAGCTCAAGCTGACCATGTCTTTTCACAAAAGCAGCAAACAAGATCTGGAGAAGGATGGGGATTGATAGATTATGTGTAAAGGAGTGACTTGAGAACATTTTGGTGACCACGAGCTATAGTAATGGCAGAGATTGATCCGAGTATTGGATCTGAACTCAAAAACTGAGGAGAGAATGAAAACTGCCAACATCAGATCTTAATGTTTATACCTCAATACTCATCTTACAATTTTTCTTACACACAGCTCTCTACTGTGGCCTAGTACTTTTTGTGTATTCTTCAGATTTTTTAAATTAGCCAGTGATTCAGAAGTGTTTTATGTGCCTCTCTTACTGATATCTAAAGCCAGTTAAATGTGTATGAGGGGAAACACAATAACAAATTATATTATGTTGATTAAATACTGCAGAAAAAAGTGAAATATACCTTTGTCTGTTGATGTACAATACTGTAAATGAAGCATCTTAAAATAATATGAAACAGCAAAAGCAGTTATTATTATATCATTGTCTTTAATACAGGAAAACCAAGCAATCTATTTTGTTTGATTGTAATGATAATCTGCTGCTTTCATTATTTGAAATGATGGTAACACTAGGGCACACTGGACCACAACCATACTACTGTCAATGTTATCATATTTGCTATGCTTTACATGAACAAGACCTGATATATAAACTAGAAATCTATATTAGATGGATATGTAATTGTTTAAGCCACTGCTCTCATATAACTTTCTACTCATAGACAATAGTAGACACATCCAAACCTAGACAAATATACATGTGTGCACACACAGAAACATACGCACAGACACACGCGCACACACACACACGCACACACACACACACACACACACACACACACACACACACACACACACACACACACACAGACACACACACAGTACAGTACATACAGAACAAAACCGGACAGGAGGAGGTCTGTATAAAGCCAAAAAATTAGAAAAACTGGCACAGTATGTTATAAAATAATGTTATAAAATAATATTAAAGGGAACAATACTTTGTCACCAACCATGAGTGATATTAAATAACAAAATCATATTAAATAATGCCATCATAGTATAATCATGAAGGCCGTGTTTGCAATAGAAGGTTAACCTGGAGGTTACTGTTGCTACTCAGTCAGTCATCTAAGCTTATACAGTCTCCCCGTGTAAGTACATTGATTCGTTACACACAAAGCCAGCTCCAGCTTTTCCCAATGGTACAGTACAGTATTATTGGTAATGTACATTACATATATATTACAATTACCTTTGAAAGTACCTTGTATGTTGAAAGTATCTTTCTTTACAAAGAGCTTTATTTTGTATTCCCACAAATAATTAATGTATTACATGTTTATGCTGTTAATTATTTCTACGCATTTTCTCTTGTGTACATTTGTTCATCGATATTGTCATGTTACTTGCATTTTAATTAATTGCTCATTTTTCTTCTTAATACACACCCATGCTTTATTTTGGTATTGGTGTTACTCTGTATCTGATTCTTTACTACATTTTTTGCTGGTTTACTATCAAAATGTTGATTGCACTTCACTGTGTATTCACATTGTCAATATATTTATGCAAAATCTGTTATGCCGAATTGCCCAAATGCCGAAAAAAAAAACAAAAAAAAAACAAACAAAAGTTCACATTTCTGACTGCTCCACACCTAAAAACAATTGCTAACATGAGTCAAGAAGGAGGTGAGAGTTTGCAGTCTGGAATATCAGTGCTCATCTTTGTCAGCATTCGGAGTTCGAACTTCATGTAAGTGGATTTGATAATGTGTCATTCAAAATTTTGATATTAAACTGCTTTTGCTGTATATAGAGAGACTTCTGTCTCTTACATCGCTAAAAATGTAAGATGCCAAATGGACATTCCCGGTTAACAAAAATAAATAAATAAGTAAATAAATTAGCAATCAAACAAATAAATATCCTTTCTAGGAATGCCAAAACCAGCATCACTGTGCCCTACTTGACAGTATTTGTATAGCTCAGACACATATTAATCATAAGGTTTAAACTGGACAACTACTGACCCTATAGGCTTCAGTAATATTTCCCAGCCTTAGAGGCAGATGACAAAGGAATGCTCTGCTGTTAAACTGTTGATTGAAAGTTAAGATTCCAAATTTATTAAGATAGTTTCTTGAGGGTTAACAATTTTTTCCATGAATTTTCAGATAGGACAAATGGAAGGCATGAGACTGATGTGAAACTAGACTGCATTACAGGCAGAAGGTCTTATTAGGTGGGTGGTTATGGCACGTTTTCAGATACAGACATTCTCTCATGTGACAGAGACAGTTTAATAATAAGGGTGATTTTTTTTTTTTTGCCAGAAAAGACAACAATTAGTAATAAAGGTGAAGTGGATAGAGATATGACTACCAGCCAATATTAGAAAGCCAGGATGTAATTCCTCTTTTGTGTGTAAACTTTGTCATGAAGTTCTAGTTGGAGCCGCTAAATATTTTGAACAGAAATTACATGAAATTAAAATTAAGGAGTAAGTTGCTCAGTTGGCCTAGTGGTGCGTTGCACTGACTATAGTGCAGAAGGTCCTGCGTTCAAGTGTACATCTTTGAGAGTGATGCAGTTGTCCAAGAAAAACTGTTCTATAGTTCAAACTTTTGAAAGGCTATGATCTTTTGGAGAAACTCCCAGAGAACCATGGCATAATTAAGGACCATGGAGCTGGAATGTAAATAAGATGGTATCCTGAGGACAATAAACTCTTAGTTCTTTTTTTTAAGTCCTAAATTTTATAGGAGTATGCAACAGCCTTTTTTGATACTGTTTGAAGCCAATTTACTTTGACAGGTTTCTACCTGTTCTGTGAGGGTGTCTTTGGTGTGAGTACAAGGTAACCTAGGGGTAGATAAAGACTGAATTTGCTCAAAATTCAACCCACTGAGGATCAGAACTCTTCAATAGGACATAACTGTTGGAGAGCTGCATCGGCAGTCATGCCCTTTTCCAGGATTATTTCCTCCTTCCTCAAGTTGATACAAATGTGGAGTTGGTATATATAAGTCTTGGGGTTATGAGAGACCTGCCTCCTACATGGGGGGTGCAGTTAAAACATTTTGTTTTCTGTGCTTTTGGAGAATGTAGTTGTTTCCAGTCCTTGGTGTGCTGAACTTTGTTCACTAATAGTGGAAGTTACACTACAGGATTTAAATACTGAAAGTGAGACTGCAATTTTCCACTGCTGCCAACATTTTTTTCTGAGTTTGGCTTTACATTCTTCACTTAACATAGGCATCACATGCCTTTAATTCTACCGGCAGTGGTAGGAACATTTCATCTTGATACAGCAAAAAACTACAGAGAAGTAAGACTTATATGCCAATCATTGGTGGTTATAGGCTGGGGAACAAACTATTAAAGAAATGTCCATTTAAAAGTAAAATGTCTTAGCTGATGAGGTGTAATGATGGCAGGCTCAACCTTAGGCACCTTACAATTTCACAGTACAAAGTTGCACTGGTCACTGTGTTGGTAGCCAGCACTTGGCATTCAGATGCACTGGTGAATATAATAATGGTAACAGGAAGCCATGTGGATTTAACAATGTCAATGACCACCTGAGTTACACTATGGAAACTACTTGCACTCTTCACATCAGTGACTACCAGACCAGACCAATGAAGACTGTATTCATTCAAAAGAATGAAGTGATTCCTGGTGAGCCATTTAGCAGATGTCCCAAACACCACATCCCCCATCAAACAGCTTTAGATAAGATGAATATTTCATTTTGACCCTCTACTGTTTTTTGCATAACTAGCTACTTGTTCCTTATTCATCCATATAATGTTCTCATGATGAATAGATCCTCTGATGGAAATTTGAAATAAGGAGTACCTTACTTCCTCTTTTACTCCTTTTCCTTAATGACCACAGGGAAATGACTGGTGGCTATGGGATTAAGCTATTTGTCATGTTTGAGAACTGCAAACATTTCCTGCTGGTCTTTTGTGCTGTTTGCAGCTCAGAACAAAGCAATCTATTAAGTCTCAGTTTTTAAGTGGTCTAGTGTGTACCTTGAGGAAGGAAGTTGTGTAGAAAACTTGGGGTGAACTTGTTTGTGTTCTTAAATAGTTCCTTCTATGAGTGGCTATGTTTATTGTGTTGTTTGCAGCTCCACATAAAGCAAACCATTCATTCTCATTTTGTATTTTATGGTCTTATATATACCTTGACAAACACAATATCAGAAATCATGTTATTCCCTTGTAACTAGTTATTTAGTTAACAAAGAGGCAGGTGGTTGTGTAGACTACCCCAACGGGTCTAGTGTGTACATTTAGATAACAGCTGCATCTGTTGTGTTGTTAGCAGCTCAGAACAGAGTAAGCTATTCACTCTGAATTTTTATTTTATGGCAGAAGGAGAAAAAGAGGTATTTGTATTCTGTTTTCAGTTTAAACTATATATATATATATTTCGCCCATTTTGTTTGTGGCTATGGACAGTTTTAGCTCACACAAGTCCAGTCTGTTCTAGATGAAAAAGCTATTAACTGCTAGATTTTTCACTGTTGTGAATGTAGCAGATATACCTTACTTGGATACTGTTTTGTTAATGAAGACACAACTTTATGCACTAACCTTAGTGGAGTTAAAATCAGAGTAAAGCTAATTAGAGAGAAATGTTATGAAGGAATCTTAACAGATGGAAATATAGGTGGGGAGGAAATGTGTTTCCCTAGGGCTATCTAATTATTCATAATAAAAATGATTACCCACCATTTTGTGAGCAGTTCTTAAACAATCATATTTACTTTAACTAGGGAGAGTAATTCCTTCACACTGCCAGGGTTCAATACTAGCAATAAATGAAAGCTTGTAATCATAGCATACCGCTGCTGGTTCTTCTAGATTATAATAAAGACCGCAGACATTTGTATAATAGATGATACTCTTTTCAAAGCCTAGCCCTGCTCCATTTCTGTAGAAGTACATCACAATGTTTCTTACTCAGCAGTTTTCATTCCTGAAAACTCGGGTGAAATCTCTCATTTCCAAAGAATTCATATTTTTCTTGATACTGCCTGAAACCAATTAACTTTGCCAGGTTAATTGGCAAGTTGGAGGCTGGCTAATTTAGTTTTCTTCACACACCCTTACAATATCAATTTTGAATGTGTTGCAGAAGTTACTCAGCCACAGGTTAAATAAAAGAGCTCAGGAAAAGTGATAGCATGTCAAAGATGTAGGTGATTAACTTTTACTGAAACACAAAGGCACTTTATGTCTTTTCTTGATATTAAACATTTCCTTAACACTTGTAATACAGAGAGGTAATTGAAAGGTCATTAAGACTTGCATGATTTATTGCATAAAAATAATTTATTTAGATGTTAATGCATGTATGAATTATTGCACAATGAAGTGATCTTTTACCTGGTCAAAATGTAAGTAATTAATTTAAAATATCAAGCAGATTGTTGTCCCAAGGCAAGAGACAGTGATTTTTTTTCCTTTATTCTTACTGGAAGCAGGTATAATGGATTTACATAATAATGAATCTCCCAGAAATAGCACTCATTTTGATTGTTCTGGGGAAATTGTTTCTAATTCATTGTCTAAATTAAGGGTGCTAAATTGAAACTTATTCCCAATTGCATGTTTCATTTTTGTAGCTAACTGACAACATACCAGACTGGTTTTGGACAGAATTATCAAGTCACTTACTGGGCAGTATTAATAACTTGCTCCATCTGTTATTAACACCTAGTGTTGTCCCTCCAAGTTGGAAGCTGGCCAACATAGTTTTCTTCCACAAATGTGCTGCTATTGCTAGGACAGAGTACTATAGGACTATTAGCATAACTACATTTATGGGAAAGTATTTTGAGAGGTATCTTTTGGATGCTTTGGATGGAGTTATCTTTAGACCCCTCATAAAGTTTGTATCAACATAGAATCACTAAAAACAGATCCACTTTTACCAAATTAGTGGAATTCTATGGTTATAGATCTGGGCTTGCCGAAAACATTTATCAGTATAACACTCCATGGCATTAAAGATTCAATTAAATGGTTTCTTATAAACAAATATGTTTGTAATCAGCTGCAAGACATATACCAGACTGTGATGATCACAAATTACTTTTCAGACTGGGAAAAAGTCTGGGATGTTGTCCCTGTGTGACCCCTGTTTTATATGGTAGTTTCTTTATTTAACAGTCTGACACTTTCTGGATTATGATATATGGAGATGATATTAAAACAGGGACATAACTAAAACGAGTGATAGTGAAAAATGTAAGGACTTCCATAACATAGCATACTATTTGCTGAACAAACATGTTTACATATTTATCAGAATAAATCTAGAGTATTATTCTTTGGTAAACCTTCTACCAAGATCAGTATAAGTATGGGCAATAACAATTTAAAAGAATTAAAGTGGTACAATAATTTAGGCATCATTATATCTTAAAATGTAAGTTAATGATCCATGTCCAAGCAATCAAAGGAAAAGCTGTACAAATTGTGGGGTTAATACCTAAAACATTAACATATAAACATACTACAAAGGACAGTGTTGTTTTGGCAAGGTTATTTGTCTTATATGTAAGGCCAGTAACAGAATATAACTCCTTGCTCTGCCCAACCACCTGGTGTGATATGCTATCCCTGGAATTTCTTCAGGAAAAGTACAACAGGACAATTTTATCTTATAGGAATTTTCCTTATTATATTGGAATAGTATTGCTTGACCTTTTTGTTAGTTACAGACACTTATGAGGCAAACTTTGAATTCTTACGAATTGAACTACTACAGATAAGATTCCGCTCCAGAGGTGGTAGTTTTACAGTTAGAGTTGAAGAATAAAAGGCTACCATTACTGTTACCCCAAGACCCTGCAACTAAGGAAGGACCCTGAAAGGCTTGTTTACCATGGAATTTCCAGATATAGGCCAACAGAAAACAGTCATCTAAGTATAGGAACATCAGTTGCTCTGAAAGTCAAAATCTTGACAAACATTATAGGTGAAGGTGACAGTCCAAATGATACCACTCAATACTGCAAATGGTTTTGGCTCAAAGACAATTGGGGGAAAGCTGCTTATCCTGGCTAATGATATTATCCATGCCCCCTGCAGAAGTACAAGGAAAATTCCATGGAGGTTTACTATCCAAAACATGATCTAAAGGGTGTGATCAATTAACTTTTCAAGACCCAGTTAAGAATGAAAGACAGCAACTCCAAGGTAAAAGCATCCTCTATTTTAAAGGGGAACAGGCTCTATGGCTCCCATAAAGAGTAGTTTGGGCCTTTTAAGCTTCATTGATAGATCTCCTAAGGCACCTTTTTTATGGGGGGATTGGGCATTCTGAAACTGACCCTAAGCTACTTCCACTGCCTTTCCTCATTCATTAGGTCTACTGTACTCAGTCTTACCTGTGACACTGAACACACTGCAGTTTGCATACAGGACAAACCACAGTACAGGGGATGCCATCTCACTAGCTCTCCATGAAACACTGAACCATTTAGAAGGCATAAACTGCTATGCAAGACTGCTATTCATCGATTTCAGTTCTGCCTTCAACACTGTCATCCCTCAGAATTTAATATCGAAGCTACTTCAACTGGGCATAGACTCTTATTTATGCAATTGGATTCTGAGCATCCTTACTGAAAGGCCTCAAAAGGTTTGTGCGGGAGACAACAGCTCTGGAAGTATCATCCTGAAGACAGGAGTACCACAGGGGTGTGTTTTAAGCCCTCTACTTTTCACTTTGCTGACACATGACTGCATTTCCACACATGAGATGACTAGAATCATCACATTTGTGGATGAAACCACTGTTATAGGCCTGGTCAAAGACGGAGAGGAGGAGACCCACATAAAGAGACTGATCAACTACTGGTCTGGTGTGACAGCAACAATCTAGCACTGAATGTTAGCAAGACAAAGGAGATGATTGTTGATTTCAGAAGATCTCAAGTACCACATAAACCTCTAGTTATGAAAGGGATGACAGTGTAAAGGGTAATGAGTACAATGTTCTTGGGTGTTCATATCATGGAGAACCTATCCTAGTCAGTCCATGTTTCCAGCACAGTCAAAAAAGCTCAGCAACGCTTGCACTTTCTATTGAAATTTAGGAAGGGAAAATTACCAAGCTCCTGTTATAGGGGCACCATTGATGCTGTTGTGACTAACAGCATTGCAGTCTGATATGGGAGCTGTAACAATCAGGATCAGAAGGCTGTCAGAGAGTTGTATGGTTAGAAGAAAGAATCATTGACACCTCCCTGGAGGATCTACACAAATGCCAGTGCATCAAGAGAGCCAAAAAGATTTCCAGTGATCAAACGCATCCTGACAGTGGTCTGTATACTTGCCTATCCTCAGGCAGGAGATACAGAAGCCTACATTGCAAGACCACCAGACTAAAAAACAGTTTCTTTCCACTCTCCATTAGACTGTTGAACTCTTGGAAAAAATGAACCATGATGTCTGTTACATAACTAGCCTATCAAGGGGCTTATTTTATAGATGTGCAATAACTAAGTGCAATACTAAGGTAGCTTACCTACACACTGAAGGACTGTAAAGTGCAATATACAAACTGTGCAGTAATTCAGTGTAATCATAGATATGCTGCTATTGTTTCAATTTTACTTTGACAATATTGCCTTCATATTGTTCCTTGTCTTCCTTGTCTCCTGTTCTGGGATGGGTGTGGATCACTGCTGCCCTACTTTACTTACTAATTGCTACTTATTAAATTTCGTCTGTGATATTTTATTAATTTTTCTCTGTCTATATGGGCAACTGTTTCCTGCATTGAGAATGAAGCACTGTAAGTTCATTCAGCTACAGTGCTGTGTAGTTCTGAATGACAATAAAGTTTTCTTTGACTTTGACTGTACTTGTCTTTCTTCCACCAGACTAACTCCGTCCAAGTCTGGTACAATAGAGGAGATAAAAGAGAACTGGAGCAGTGACATAGTGGTACCAAAGGAGTGTTTCCTATTCCATGTCCTACACACACACACACACACACACACACACACACACACACACACACACACACACACACAAACACACACACACACACACACACACACACACACACACACACACACACACACACACACACACACACACACACAGACACACACACACACACACAGACACACACACACACACACACACATAGACACACACACACACACACACACGCACACACACACACACACACACACACACACACACACACACACACTGTGCATGGTTGGTGTACAATGTACCTGTGGCTTACCGTCCATGTCTCTGCATGTGGCTCATTCAAAAGCCTGTCCCCAATAGATAACACACCTGAACATGAGTCCACAGTCACCACCAGTGATCAGCCTTATGTCAGTGCATATACCAGTGCAAGCACCTCTCCCTTATCCATCTCCCCAAGGCAATTGAGCTGGTGTAAGTCACTCACTGATCCCATTCATCCATCTGTCTCCTCTAGCACCTGAGTAGCTACCTGAACTCAGGTCATCTGGATCATACTTCAGGCTCCATGGAGCCTGAATAATGAGGTTTTGATAAAGGCAGAGCTAACAGCACCGTGGTCACAAGAGACCATGTCTAAGGTTTATTTCACACTCCGTTCTATATTTAAGGGATAAACTCTGTTTATATGTAAGACAGTGTGATACATTGTCTGTGATTAAAAGATCACTGGATATATAGATGGATCAGGCGATTTATAACATAAATCCTGAAACTGCATTCTGATTAGCTTTATGGCCCATATACAGTACTAGTAAACTATGAAAGTATGCCCTGAACTGACTTAACCTTCCACAAGTTCAGTTTTATTGTCAAGATTTACATGTGTTACCTTGCATTTGGCAATAGAGAATGTAGGCAGCTGAGACTAGGATAGCAGACAGTGAACTCCAGTTAAAGTAAACAATATTTACATATGCAATATCAACACACTTTGACTGCTAATTATGATACTTCATTAGGAAGTATAAGCTCACTTATATCTAGAGTTACATGCGATTCACAAAGTCTCCAACACTGACATTTCCCAAGAGTTGTATTTTTCTTTGATTCTGTTCCTAATCTTGAATTCTTTGCTATCGTCCACTATATCTCTGTTTCATTTAAGCACATGGTCTGAAGCAAGGAATGTGATCTTTAATTTTAGCCTTACTGATGACTACTACTAAGAAATTAGCAAATAAAAGCATTACCATAGCTTTTTGCATATAATTAGGCATGCTACTGCAGGCAGCTAAAATAATATGGCTGTTGACTTTATTAAAGAGATGAAAACAATTTCCTTTCCTTTCAGTTGTTGTTTTACTTTCACATTTTGATATGTTTGCAAGGTGTCCAATAAAAGTTAAAAATGATGGAGCTCTGGCTATTAGCTTTGCTTTTCACTTACATATCAGTGGCATATCATTTCATTTGTCTACTTAGCCATAATTTGTTTCTACTACATTTCGTAGTCTGTTACTGAAATTTTGATTGTTACAAGTATGATGGGAAAGTTTTGACAAGATGTGTGGCAGTGGAGAATAGAAAAACAGTGAGGAAGCCAGTTAGATGTCTGACAGGAAAAGGGTTCATCATGTAAGCAGTTACGCTACTTGCCTGCTTCTGCAGCCTGACGGTAATATATGTTAACAGCTCCAGTTTGAGCAGGTGGGTTATTGTCTGCTTTATATTCAGATCTTCTTATTTTCATACTATTTAATAAGTGTAGTATGACATCAATTTGAGGTCTGAAAGCAACTGAAAAATGGAATATGGAATCATCACAAGTTTGCCTTTGAAAGTAGGTGGGTGTAGTGCTGAACTTTTATCAGTGAAAACAACCAAGATAACAATTTCCAAATAAGCCTTCTCTGCAGCTGTTGTAACAGTGTCAGTGCTACATGACATGCCAGATGAAAACATTGAGAGTAACATAAATGACCTTGAGGGTGAGCACTGTATTCCTGGAAAATGTACTTGCTCCCCAAATGCAGTACTAAAGACCAGCAGTGTATTCAGTCAACTAAATACATTTCCATTTCTTTCAAAATTTTTTTTTTTTTAACATTCTCTTTATTGATTTTAAGAACAAAAAACACACGTACAATTCTTAATCACTAAACATAAATTTTTAACACTGACTTTGAGTGATACAATATCTAACATTTTTTAATGTATGTTACATTCTATGTTGTATACTGTGGTTTTGGTTTGGTTATATACTGTGTATTCTTTTCCTGTACCCCTGTGCCAGATTTTTGCATGCAAAATGCCTACATTATGATTATTAGATGTTAAGTAAAAAAATCTGTATTAATAAACATGCTTCCTTACAACTATTTGTTTATGAAACATTATTTTTGAAGTAGAATATTTCAATATATTAAGAGTCAAATATAATGTTAGAAATCTGAAGCTTGTTTCCCACAGTCATTTGAATAAACTATGACATTATCTCTGCTGTGTGCAGTAGATGAGTATAACAAATATAAGCGTACATGTGTCTGCACATTCCATGGGATTCTGGAAACATAGTTGCTGCAGTTACACTCAGGCTACTACAGTTATGTTGAGTTGTACTATGTGAACTCAATGTATTTATCAATTAACTAGCTGAAACTTTGCAACTCAAGCTGCTACTAATTAAAAAAACAAACAAACAAAAAAAACACCTGCATCAATTGCAGGCTTGGACTTGAGAGATGAATTCTGACACCTAAGACCTAGAGATATGACAAGCAAATAGCATGTAAGAATGTAAATGTGTGCACATGTGCTACACAGGCACACTATGAGAGTGCAAATAGCCCCCAGCAATGCTTCTGCTTAATTGTAATAATTTAAAATGGAATAAAATAATGGCATAGGACAATAGACCTAGGGGCAGACTAAGCAATGCAGCATACACAAGAAAACTGGGGGGGCAAGACTGGGGCTATGAAGAGGAGGAAGTGTATACTTGTTTGAGGGACAGCACTCTTTTAATTATTTTTTTACTGATTTTTTTTTTTTTTTTTTTTTTGAGAAGGAAATATGGAAAATGATGCAAGGGCATGACAGGGGATGGAAAGCAAACCTATGCTGTCCATGACTTTCAGGGGCAACACTAATTTTGGCAGAAATGTTTGGTTTATCTCTCCCAATACCTCCAAAAACTAGAGAGAAAAGGCCGTAGTTTACACTTAATAAAGACTGATAATAATTAGAGTTATATACATTTTTTTTACTTCAGAAACCGTATGCTAATTCACAGTCTGTAGTTCGGCACCTAATGGAGAGCCATGCCCGGAGCCAGGTGCAGTGCTGGCAGGAGAAGGCCAGATCTGATGGCAGGATAGGGACTTGTACCATACCACTATTACAGCCATGGCAGATGCTGCAGAAAATGTACCTACTTGAATAGAAGTAAAACAACAAACATCGACTGGAATATATATATAAAAAAATGATAACAATAAAAACTGAGAGAAGGTGAGGAAAGAAAAATTACATTAGTATTAGTTATGTCACATATGACCTCTCAAATTCCTATGTAATGCTTTGCTGTAGTAGCAGTACATATGCTATTAAGCATGATCAGATAGTTCTGAGCTGGTGCATTTTTCACGAATCCCAGTGGCAGGATGTGCAGGCAGGTCTGCAGTGTCACCATCCCCACTGCTGGGATTGGGTTTCAAGATGTGTAGGGTACAGTGCTGGTATGCACCTGTTAGTCAGCAGATGTCTGGGACAGTGGTTGGGAGAGTGGCACTGATGACCAACTGCAGTGATCATACTGTTATGCCATGTGTCTGCCTATATAGCATGGTTGCAGCAGAACAAACAATGGCATGTTAGTTAAAAGTATGACTGACAATGATATATGCTGCAGCGAAGCATGGGTAAATACAATGATAGTGATCTAATCTTATCACCCAACAGAGGCCACCAACACAGCCCTTCTTCCTGATACAGTATATCATCCCTCCAAATCACATCCCACCTTAGGACCACTCAGGACATACACCAAAATGTGTTCACATCTCCCTGTATGATACATCCATTAACCCCCCCACCCCCACAGCAAGTATACCATGAGTTTGCCTTTAGCAATGTTCACATCCCATAGCTGTAATAACCACATTGTATGTCAGCCTCCAACAGATACAATTCAGTAGGACAGAGAGGAATTTCACTACAAAAAAATTTCACGGTCTAACCTATGAGCATATGTCTTCTACATGTGGATGTGCAAGGCAACATATATATATATTTGCAAGTTTTGTCTTAATGTTCAAAGTAATCAGACATAATGGTTCAGTTATTCTTGTAACAAAGTACGGCATCTGTCAGTCCTAGAATTTAGTACTATAACCAAGTACAATACAAATTTTCCTAATGCATATGACAAATATTTCAGTGATAATAGGTGAGATGTAGCACGTCATGAAAGTAACGCAACACTTTTACAGATAATCATACAAACTCTGGCACTGTCACAGCTAAGTGACATAAATACTACACAGCGTTACATAGCATGTCAAGAAAGAGTGCTAACTTCTACCCCAGACCATTGAAAGGTACTCTGTTTTCTTCTAAAACAAGACAGAATTATGTAAGCACTCCACATGAGCTGCAAAACAAGAGTAAAAAAAACACAGCACACTTTATTAAATGTCTAATAACATCACAGACAGCTATGAACCAAATAAGAAGGCAGTGATAACAGTTTTACACTTACAATACATCTCAGGGGCCATTGCTCTGATCTGTTCTTCTTCCCATTAGTGTAGAAGGCCAGGATGGCATCTACATAGGTTGTTGCAGTGCTGCCAGCACTGCTAACTAGTGTGGGTTATGCCAGTGGCATCAGATACTTACCTAGCAAGACTGTATCAGGCATCCACTTTTTACTGAGGACCCTAATAGCAGTTTCCCATCAGGTTATCCCTCTGATCCCTATGAAGCAGGTAAAAAAAAAAAAAAAAATTTTACTGTCTTTTGTCATCATCTGGTGCCCTGACACATCAGTGCCCTTGGAAGCCACTGTTTATTCATAAGGTCAAATTCCCAAGTTAATGGTAGCCTGTTTAAAGTCACACAATATGATGGTGTCAGTATCATAGAGCTAGTTAGTATAAACAGTTGTTATTCCACCGTTGCTTATGGTTATTGTGGAAGTAGATGGTGTAGCAAGAAAGCATTAGTGTGGGAAACCAAACATGGAAAAAGTTTGCAAAATTTATGGTGCCTAACTATGATAATAGCTTTGATCTTAAATGTCTTTATTGATTAAAACAGTGTGGTATATTCCCCTGTGTCCCTGCAGGGGTCATTAACTGACCCATGCATGCTCAATGCACTTTGCAGGGGCTGGGAGAGTTCACATAGGTAAGCAAGCCTCTTAACATGGTATTGGATAATTGCACAATAAGATAAATGCGGGTTTCATAATCATTCTTTCAAATGAGCTTCATGATCAATTTGTTAAAAGATTCAGAATTTCACAATATAAGCACCCCAACCTGCCTTGGGCTTAACAACACTAAAAAAATTGCTAAAGAGGAGCATGTACAGCATTGCTGTTACTTGTATGGAAGTATATCTACATCTAACACACATTTCAAAAGGAAGTTCGTGGGGTATGGTATTTTATTTACTTTGTACTGCTGTACTTATTTGCTGCATCATGAAATGATTCACTCTCTGCTACTGTATTTTTTGTTGATGTTGGTAAAGGGCAGCAATACTAAAGATTTTTAATGAGTAAGAGTGATAACTTATTAAAATTTCTTACATTTTCTTATCTTTGTTTTACAGTAATTTAGTTCCTTCTTTGGAAAATATAGATTATGCTAATGACACATGATTTTAAGTAAAATTGATAGTTAATGTAGTTATTTGTCACTTAACCTGAACATCACACTACTGTGATAATTAACATACCTAGCGTCAACTACTTACAGCTGCTAAGCTGTTGGATAATAATATATTTACAGGTTACTGAGATTGCATATCACCATCTCTCACAAAAACTATCTTCAACCATGTAACTGTGATAAGTTGTTCAGTATGTCATTGCACAGTCGACTGAAGTACTTATATAAGCTTTTCTGATGGTGTAACACAAGACTGTGTACCAGCAAATCTGGTCCAGTCAAGGTGAGATGTCTAGTCCACATAGCTAACAGTGTGTATGTTATCACCTTTCAACCAGCAAGGCAGGCTGTCTTACCCACATAATTAGCATTATGTAAGTAAACCACATTTCAATCAACAAAGGCATGCTGCCTAACCTACACAACAAGCAGTATGTAAGTTATCATCATTCAACCAGATGAGGCAGGCTTTCTGATCCACATAACTACCAGTGCACCAGTTATTAACCTTCAACCCACCAAGGCAGGCTGACTTGCCCATATACCTGTTACAACTGTAACAAGTAAAGATATTTGTAAATACAAATATGAAATCACAGCTGCTTTGGCTTTACTTCACTTACCCATATAAGTGCTACAAATTATTATTTTTTTTATATTCTGAACTCATTGCCTGGTCAGCAGTCTAGCTCAGCTCCCATACCCTACCCCCATTCCCACCCACCCCATATCCCTAGATTTCTATCTAAGCTAACTCCACCTGTGAAACCAATTTTCCAATCAAAGCACTTCTCACCTAACTATCCCTGCATCAACTTAATCAAGAATTTCTAATCCCAACTTTATCCTCTCAACTAACAGCCAACTGCCAGAGCTACCCAAACTCACCCCTAACATAATTGATTCACAATCAAATAAATCCATCCCACACACACACTCAAATTATACTAAGTGACTAAAATGATTCTCTCCTGCTTCAGCCTAACCTCCCTCGTAATAATCTTCAGCCTAGCCACAACTCCCTCCAACAAAACTGCTCCTAAATGCCACTCAACAGCAACTTCAATCATTACCTTAGCCAACCAACAAAAACACTGCTTCAACATCACCACTCACCTATTCCACCACAGCTTTCCTTATACCACCAAACCCAAAGGAACAGCCGTAACATCTGACAAACCCAAGCTAATACCCTTAAATCCTGTCCTCAAAACAAAGTATGAATCACTGCTCAAATATCTGCTAATCAAAATGATACAAAGTAGAGGCATATACCCAAACCCTGGACCAACCATTATTTATTTATTTATGTATGTATTTATTTATTTAATTGTTTATTTGCTTTTGTTAACCAGGAAAGTCCAATGGGCTGGTGTGAGGCCATTTTCAGTGGAGTCCTGGGGAGAAACGCTCCAAAACAATGTACATAATAAAGAATTTGTTTAGAAAGTTAATAGCATATAACAATATACAAGAGTAATGACATAAGAGTCAGAAGTAACACTGACAATATATGTCTATATGTTATGAAAGACTTGGATGTATAGCAAGGTATTCAGTATATCTGACAGATTATAATAATCTACACATACACATTTTTTTCTTTTACCATGTGAGGTAGAATGAGGCACACTGTGTTGTAATTAAGGGTGAATACTTAATTAGGGAGAGTGAAGAAGTGTGGCTATCTGTGAGATGAGTCAGGTCAGAAATCAGGTTACTGAGGAATTGGGGATAGTGCATGAGCATATCCATTGAGAGGAGAGATGTTGGTGAAGTGATTTTTTTGAATGAGGGGGCATTATTTATTGTCTGGAGTGAAGGTGGAAGGGCATTCCAGAGTTTATCTACAGTGGAAGAGTAGAGGTATTGGCCTGCTGGGAGTTGTGGTCTCCTAACTTGGATGAGTGATTGATTTTCAGATCTTAGAGGTCGATTTGGTTGATAAAGAGTCAGAAGTGAAGCAAGAGCTGGGCATTTGGAGGATTTATAAATAAGTTTGTGTGCTGTGGATAGTTGTATGTATGTGAGGTATTGTGGGAGTTCCAGCCAGTTCAGGGTTTGTAATGAGTGACAGCAAGCAAACACTAAAAACCTGACCCTTTTCACTATTAACTTGAAAAGTATCTTTAATAAAATCACCACCCCCCTGCACACCTGGATCAAACTTAACAAACCTGACATATTAGCTCTGACTGAAACTTGGCTTAACCCCAACATAAAATATATTGGAATTTTACCACCCAACTATGACATATACAGATTTGATACACCGAAAAAGAAAGGTGGAGGAATAGCTCACTTATATCTCTCTAAACTAAACATTACTCTATCTACAAATAATATACCAACCTTCCATAACACTGAAAACCTAGTATATCCCTAAACCTAAATAAAACCAAAAAATCTGTATCATAATAATCTATATCCTACCAGGAAATAACACACCTGTCCTGGAAGATATACTGTCCAGGACATCTTAAAACATTAACCAGGAAACAGTTATACTAGGTGATATGAATATAAACTGGCACTTATCTCCACAACCTCCCCCTCCTCTAGTATTAATCTATATTGTTACACACAACTAATTACAGGGCCTAAAAGGTATAATAAAGATTAGACTTCTCACACAACCCTGGACTGGATGTTAGCATCCAACCTAACTAACTGGAGCTTTTCTCCCCGAACCTCTCCTGAAAATGGACATGTATCCAGTCAGACTATCCCGGTCAACAAATGTAAAATAAATAAATAAATAAATAAATAAATTCTCACCATCCACACTTTGAAGCTCTCTTAGTGAACACCTTCCAACGTTTGCCGCTAGAACCAATACCCACCTCCCAAAAACACACTCATTAAAATCAGTCAGAAATGCAAAAAACTCAGTCAACAATCTCTCAAAAACTTACTCTTTAATATAAACTGGGCACCATTAAAGACTCTTCCACCTTCCTTGAGATACTAAACAATCTAGCCCTCATTCATACCAAAAGAGTAAAACAGCACACAGCCCCCTGGATAACCACAAAATGTATTGAGCTAATGAAAAAAAAAAAGGATACTACATGGAAACAAATGGAAAGTCAACAAAAGCTCTGAAAGTCTCCAAGCCTTTAAAACACTCCACAATAGTGTATCAAAACTGGTTGATAAAAGTAAAAAAAACTTACTCCTCACATCTTCAGTCACAACATAAAAATCACCCCAAAAAAATGATAGCACCCAATTTCTACACTCCTCAACCCAGGTACAAACAAACAACTCTCCCCATCATCTGATGCCCCCAACACAAACAACCAAGGACTTTAATAGATACCTCATCAAATTCATAGCCGACCTACTAACCCGAAATATCAACTCAAAACACACCCAACAAAACCCCACCCAGATCTGATCATATAAACAACCCACACAAACTATCAAGCCAAACAGCCCCAAAACTGATTCTCATTCCAACCTATACCCACCTCAAAAGCAAATAATTGTCTGCTCAAATTAAAGCCCTGCTCAACATCTGCAGACAGTCTCCCACTTCAGTACCTAAAACTCACAGCAGACTCTTATCCAGTTAGCATCCTCATAAACAGATCTCTCTCAGAAACTGTTGTCACTATCATATGGAAACTATCCCATATAACATCAATACATAAAGGTGGACACTCCACTGATCTATCCAACTTTTTCCCAATATCAGTACTATCCCCCATCTCACAAATCCTGGAAAGATGCATCCACCAACAACTTATGAAATTCCTACTCCAAAATTACCTATTGCCCCTACCCAGCATGGCTTCAGGCCTGGCCACAGCCTATCTTCAGCTCTACTACCATTCAGTGATACTGTTAATGAGGTCAGAGACAAGGGCTGCTTTGTATCTACTGTATTCCTTGACTTGTCAAAAGCCTTTGATGTGGTCTCTCACCCAATACTACTGGACACTCTGTCCAACCTAGGCTGTATTGCTCGCATAATACAATCATTCCAAAGCTACCTACAAGACAGGAAACAAGCCATTAAATGGTCCAACCAACTATCCTCTTTCCTTCACAACCCCACAGGGGTTCCCTAAGGCTCTATTTTGGGACCTCTACTATTTAACATATTTACAAACAAATTACATACTGCCTCACCCCCTGGAGAATTGCTCCAATATGCAGATGGCTCAACACTAATCTCTACCTCCCAGACCTGCAAAACAAAACCCAAATTGCATTTACTGCAATTGAATTGTGGCTAAAATGTGCTCAGCTCTTTCTGAATCCTAAAAAACTAAACATATCACCTTCTACACTAACAAAACCATACCTAGCCCCAACCCATTCAACATTTTTTCTGAAGATAAAACAATACTTGAAAACTACTAGGACTAATTATTTACAGCAAACTCATCTTAGGCATGCATGTTTGTTAAAACATAAAGAAAACAGACAAAAACCTAGGACTTCTCTATAGAAATAAGCAATACCTGACCACCACTACAAAGTCAACCCTGGCAAAAACCTTTCTACTCCCCTCCCTACTCTATGGTTCTTGCTTACTTACTGACATACAAAACTCAACCATAACAAAGCCCGAACAATGCTATGATAAAATAGTCAGGTTTGCAACCAATTCTAAATACCAAACACACCACTGTAAAGCTTTACAAGAACTTACATGGCTTGAATTACCAAACCATCTCAAGTACATTCAACCAGCATTACACATAACCTAATCTATAAACCCACTGCCTGTCCTGCCCTAGAAAATCTTATTGAACAATATAAGCCAACCCCACTTAGATCAGATGACAAAAACCTACTCAAAGCCATCAAACCCTCAAAAAAAAATAGGCACAGCATTATACTCCTACTCAGTCAAAAAGGTGTGGAACTCTCTCCCTCCCAACATCAGGTTAACTCCTACACTATCTCTATTTAAAGCCACCCTAAAGGAACACCTGTACAATTCTTGGCAATGCCCATGTATATCCCTGGGATAACTTCTATCACCCCACCCACAGTACTACTTCTATACTCTCCTACTCACATTTGAAAAGTTAGATTTTCTCTTAAGTTAGCATGTCAATATGTACACACCATATCTGGCAATACAACTGCCAGTCTTGTAAAATTAATTATGTTAAATGTAAGTTTTCTGTTGTATAGCAAGAAATCTGTAAATAAAAAAGCTGTATATATTGTATCTTTGTTACAAACTGAATTTTTGAATTATGTACACGTTATTAACCTACCATGTTATTTATATATGTTTATTTTACTAATGTAGCTTGTGACTAATTGTTTATTTAACTGTTAGAGCTTTTCTCCCTGAGCCTCCACTGAAAATGGGTCGCGTGACCAATTGGTAAATAAAAGTAAAATAAATAAATAAATAAAACTGGCACTCTAATTATACTCAGTCAGTGAATTCATATTACATGGAAGACATTGCTGACATTGGCATTGTTATCTAATTCTCATAAACACCACTGTGTCTTTATAAATGCACTTCATTTGTTTTCTGTGCTGAATATAGCCACCTTCCTTTATAGGTGTCTTCTGTTCAAAATATTAAAGCTTGGATATTGCTCACTGCTAAAAGCCAGAATTTCTTTCATTGAATCAGTATACTCTCCAAGAAGAAGCCAGCCTGACTTTATTACCCTGGTGCGATCCCACTTCATGTATGCAATGGGTGAAAAAGCTTTTTCTAACCTAGGAGCAGCCAATTGGAACCATCTTCCTAATGAAATGAAATCTCTAGCCAAATTAAAAGACTTTAGAGGAAGTTCACTGAGAAAACCTCAGCAAGTAAGCCAACAGTTATTTCAGATATAATGGTTAGTTGATTATGATGTCTTCTAAGCCTTAGTATCATCCTAGTAGTTTTTACTCTCTCCTATAGCAGTCTGCAGTGATATCATCTTAACCATGTGTGTATATATCTTGTAAATAAAAGGAACATATGATGAATTGCCATTTACTTCTTGTAGTACATGTTATGAGTTGCTTCATCTGCTTCCTTCTTCTTACTCAGTTTAATACTTAGTACTATCCCTTTGTGTACTTTTTCACATACATTGTAATTTCAACTGTTTCATCAAAGCAATATTTACTTTTGTATCACTTACTTGTATTAATTGCATATTGAATTGTGTATTGCTACTCATTCATCCCTGAAGTGGCCGAAAAACGTCTGCAGACCAGCACACCCCTCAGTTTACAAATAGAAAATAAATTAATCAGTCACCTTTCAACCAGCTGTCTAGCTTACATTTCTTTCAATTTATCAATTAATCCTTTTAACCAACCAAGGCAGGCTACCTATCCCATATTACTTACAGTGTGTATCAACTTTCAAACAGTAAAGATAGTCTGTCTAACTCATATAACTTACAGTGTTACAATTACCACCTTTCAACTGGCAAAGGCAGGTTATCTAACTAGTGTAAAGTAAAATATGCCAGTTATCAATTTTCAACCAGCGAAGACAAAGACAGGCTGTCTATCTCAAATAGCTTACAATGTACCAATTGCATCCTGCCTACCAGAGCTTATCTAAACAATCCTCTCTTGGTTTGTGACTCAGTGGGCAGCAGCTTGGTAAGAGATTTTTTCAATTGAATCTATTTTTAAGGGATAGTTTGAAGACAAGAATATATACTTTGTTTTTTATGTTTTTTTTTTTTGTTTTGTTTTTGTTTTACCTTTAATTTTTACTGTTAGTTGTTAGAAAGGGATAGGTTTTAAACAAGCAAATTCTAGCCAACAAATGGATCTAGTCAGCTATAAAGTCACCCAGACTGCCAAGAGGACAATTCAGAACCTATCTAAGTAATTCTGTATTTGTTTGTGATTGACTGTGCAGTAGCTTTGCAGGAGATGCTTTTTTTTAATTTATAGTTTATTTTTTACCACTGTTTTTCACTGCTTGTAGGTAGGAAGAGATATCTGACAAGAAGATTTACTTTGATTTTTATTTTGTTGTTTTACCTTTAATTTTCATTCTGTTGGAAGGGGATAGGTTTTAGACAGGCAAACACTAGCCATCCCAAGGGGCCTAGTCAGTTATAAATTCACACTGACTGCAGAGAGGACAATCCAGAGCTTATCTAAACAATCCTGTCTTGGTTTGTGATTGATTGTGGAGTTACCTGGTAACAGAATTTTTATTTGAATTTATATTTTATTTCTTACTACTATTTTTCACTGTCTGTAGGAAGGAAGGTATAGCTTGTAGACAAGAAGATTTACTTTGATTTATATTTCATGATTTTAGCTTTAATTTTCACTGTTTGTTGTTAGAAAGGCATAGGTTTTAGACAGGCTAACTCTAGCCATCCTAACATATCTAGTCAGCTTTATAGTCACACAGACTGCAGAGAGGACAATACAGTACTTATCTAAACAATCTTGGTTTGTGATTTATTGATCTTTACTGTTAAAAAGAAGTGCGACTGCGAGTGATAGTGGGCAGAAAACTGTAAAAGAATTCCAGCTTTTGTCTGACTTTCAGAATTTGTACGGTCACAGCTTTGTTGTACTTAATTTAGTCATTTAGTATTTTATTGTATATTGTTTGTGTGATTTTTCTCACAGAAGTTGATTTAAGTCCTGTTTAAAGTTTTTGATAACTGATTTTGATTATTCTTTTCTTTTAGAATTTTTATTCATTTGGGGCTGAATTTGGATTCCTTAAATGTGTATGCCATTAATGATTTTCTAAAGCACAAATATCTTGTACAGTGTAATAAATGCTTTGTATATTTAAAGGCAAAATGTGATAACACTGGTGATCTGCGTTTCTCATATCAAAAGTTGGATGGTTTGCTTAACATTATTAGCAGTAAATCTAGACTTACTGATGACGATTGGACTTGTGCAATTTGCATGGCTCAGAGAACTGCTGTTACATATATTGATGACTGGACTCATGAGATAAAGTTAGGCAAACAGCAAATAGAACACATTTAGGAAATGTGTGTCTATTGTCTGTAAAGTTCATTCAACCCCTATGAAACAAGAAAATGCCTCTAGCATCTTTGGAATTCTGAATACAAGTATTCAGCAATCTGAGGATTCAGTAGGTTTAGAGGGAAAGAAAGAAAGGAAGGAGGAAGTTCACAATAAATAACAAGGAAGAAAAAGATACATTTATGTAAAGTAAAACGAACACATAATAAAAGGACACTGCTTTGTTATGTAACACACATATTATGGGGAATGATAATATATTTTTATCAGAAAACCTTAGAAAAAGGTAACATTTTTCCAAATGAGAAGGTAGGCAAGTGAAAAGGAAGAAATCAAATGTAAACATGGAAGAAATGAACATTACTTTAAGAAAAAAAGATGAGAAAAACAGACACTGCCAACATGGCTCAAATTGTGATTGTACAAAGCCAGCTGGATGAGAATTGTGTGCTTGCAAATGTTTTACCCAGTGAACACAGTGGGATTAATAAGGCTAATTGTGATGAAGATCATTAATTTGTAGGAATTGATAGAGCAGATATTACTGAATTAGAAGGTGAAAATTCTTCAGATCTGGTCAGAAAAGATATTCTTGTAATTGGAGATTGAATTATTAGAGGAAATGATATTTACTTTTTCAGAGAAGATAAAAGACATTGAATCGTGTTATATTTGTCAAGAGCAAAAAAAAAAAAAAAAGGATGTGAGACAAGCCTTAGAAAGCCTTAATGTAAGGAAGTGTGGATTTGTTTTTATTCATGTCAGTACAAATGATCTCATCCACAAGGACACTCTGGCTGTTAGTGGGAAACTTACAGCAATAATAGATTGCATAGCGTGTAAAGGTGTTAGGATGTCTTTTTCATAGATCACATATAGAAAGGAAAGTCATGTCACCATGAATGAAAACACTTTTTGGGTAAATACCTACATGAAAAAAATGTCCCATTTTAAAAATGGAAATATGCAGAGCATCCAAGCCTAATTTTGGGCATACATGTTCAGACAGCATGGTGTGCATTTGTCGAGATCAGGGAAGAGAATTTTTGCAACACATATTTTGCAATATTTGACAAACACAAGACAGGATTTTTGCCAGGTTGAAAATCTAACAGTTTACAGATAGCAACATTTGTTGCATCTCTGATGGTTGTTAATACTAAGAGCATTAATAATAAAGTTATTTTACTGGAGAATTTGCTGTGTTCACACAAGATTTATACTGCTATTGTTTGTGAAACATGGTTAAAGAACAATGACTGGAAACCAGTTCTTTCAGGGTATAAATGTTTTTTACTGTAACTAACAAAAAAAAAAAAAAAAAAACGGTGGAGATGTTATGATAAGGATTAATTTAATTTAAACTATGACCACAGTAGCCTACTGATAGAAGGTTATCCTGTTTTTCCACCTGAGAAATTAAGAAAAGACTTACGGTTTCAGAGCAGTCCTGGGTCAATTGTGATTGTTTCTTAACACATACTTGTCTTGCTTTGTGATTGTTTCCAGCCCCTCATACAAGAACCTAACAGGGTCTCTACCCACTTCGCTCCCCACCCTGCCCCCTATTCCCTCCTGCCCCCAGTGGTCCCACCTTTATTGCACTCAAACCCCTCCCATCTTTCCAATAGCCAACCACAGCGCTAACCCAACACTACCTCCTCCATATTCCCTCTACTATCACACTTCCTCAGCTGACATGTACAAGCATACCTTTCCTTTGCTCACTGCATGCACTTTCCTTGCATATCTTACATCCTACCAAAGCTCCATCATTCCCCCACTCAACCACTACCACTGTACTACTACTCACACCACCACTCATGTCTCACCCACACTCAGCTCCCCTCCCACCAGCTCAAGAACCATCCCTATGCACCCCCCACATATCCTACCAACTATATTACTCAAACGTAAAGCATCCCTACAACTTAACATAGTAACCCTCCCACCATACCTATTACCCACAGAGCACAATCATAAAGTTTCCCTTATAAACAAACACATTCAAAAACTGAGAAAACTAATAATCTCATGCATATCAAAACTAGCCCTAAGTGGAGACATCCACCCCAACCCTGGCCCTACCATCTCCAACCCCAATCCTTATAATCAGACTAGAAACCACAACTTCTCCCATATTACAGCCAATAGAAAGCCAAGTGACTTCCTTCTACTAAACCTAAATATTAGAAGTATATCCAACGAAGTCCATGAACTCCATGCCACCATAGACTTATACTTCCCAGATACAGTCATCCTGACAGAAACCTGGCTAAAACCTCACTTTACCAGTGAGCAAATACTCCCTACAGGTTACGGCATACTAAGAGTAGACCGGCTAAACAAAAAAGGAGGTGGTGTAGCTATAATATTTAAACAGCATCTAAACATCCAGATCTTAAAATCATCAGCTCCACAAATAGGCAATGAAGAAATAATATATACCAACCTCAAAATTAACCAAAACAAAACCATCAACATAATTGGATGCTACTTCCCACCTGGCCAAAACATCCCTCCACTAGAAAACCTCCTCAGCTGGTCTACCCACCATCTCCCCCAAGAAACTATCATCTTAGGTGATTTCAATATTGACTGGCAATCCTGTTCTGGCAACAATCCAACCCATCATGTACACCTTCATGGCTTCACCCAACTAGTCCAGTCACCAACAAGGATAAATAAAAACTCCAGCAAGCACACTACCCTGGATTGGATACTAGTCAGTAAGAACCCCCAGTCATGTAGAACAGGCCGCTTATCAGATAGCCTCAGTGATCACTCCCCAATATTCCTACTCAAAAAATACCTGTACCAAGCTAAACCTGTCATCTATCATCAAATACGTAAAAAAATACACTTTAACCCACTCACATTCATCTCATCCCTCAAAGAATGTAACTGGCATGCTCTAAACTACCTCAGTCTAGATGACGCTGTTGAACTTTTTAATACTACCTTCCTGAACATCCTTAATTACCATGCCCCCATAAGATTTTCCAGAACCAAAGCACAACCCTCCCCATGGCTACAGAAAACCACTAAGTCAGAAATGAAAAACAGGGATAAAGCCTGGGAGCACTGGCGCAAAACCAAAACCCCCGCAGCTAGACAGAAATTCCTAGAACTACGCAATAGAGTCAAAAAGCTAATAAAACGGGACAAATTCCAATACTACCAGTCTGCCCTGGACTCCTCACAACACAGCCCCAAACAATTCTGGTCCTCCATAAACTCCATCCTCCACCCAGGTAAAGTCAGTACCCCTCATCCTAACATCCCTCACTCCCCAGAAAATATTGCTACCTCATTCAACACACACTTCACCCAAACCATACTATCACTAGCTAAACAACACAACCCCCCTCCTCTCCAACCCACACCTTCAACTAGTAATTTCCCCACTGCCTTCTCTTTTCCTCCTGCACCTACCTCCAACATAAAAAAACTCTTAACTAAACTTAAACCCACCAAATTAGCAGCAGACAACCTCCGAAGTGAATACCTACAAATCGCAGCTGATGCTCTGGCCTACCCAGTATCCATCTTGATTAACTGATGTGTCAGAAAGTTCCATTCCCACATTGTGGAAAGTCTCACATATAATTCCCCTCCACAAAGGCGGACCCTCTGCAGAACTAACCAATTACCGCCCCATAGCTATTCTCTCTCCACTCTCCAAAATACTAGAGAGATGCATACACTCTTAGGTCTCACACTACCTCCTTACTAGCAACCTCCTTTCCAGTACTCAGCATGGTTTCCGACCAAACCATAGCACCACCACTGCCTTACTCTCCTTTACTAACACTATCCTTCAGCATAAAAACAATGGCTATCTCTCCTCTGCTACTTTCCTAGACCTATCTAAATCATTTGACATGGTCCCACACAAACAACTTATCTCTGTCCTCAATAACCTATCCTTCTCACAATCAGTCACCAACTGGTTTCAGAGTTACCTGTCTGACCGCCAACAATCCGTTGTATGGCAGAATGACATATCTCCCCAACTACCTGTCTCCATAGGGGTTCCCCAAGGATCCATCCTTGGATCCCTTCTTTTCTCTGTTTACACAAATAACCTAGCCTCTGCCACCAAACATGGCACACTCATCCAATACGCAGATGACTCAACCATCATCTGCTCAGCCCAGTCCCTACCCAAACTGCAAAAAGTCACACAGGAAGCCTTTTCCTCTGTTGAAACATGGTTATCCGATGCCAAATTAATACTCAACCCAAACAAAACTAAACTACTCATCTTCCAACCCACCAAACAAACTCAAAACAACTCTCACTTTAACATCACAGCAAAAGACAACACCACTATATACCCAGCTGAACACACCAAATTGATAGGAGTGGAAATAGACAATAAACTAAAATTTGACATTCACATATCCATGACCATAAAAAAAGTCCACAAAAAACTAGGAGCATTATACAGAAATAAATAATTTCTCACCAAAGCAGCAAAGATTTCAATAGCAAATTTCCACCTTATCTCCACCCTACTTTATGCCTCTGCAGTATATACCAACCTAAGGCAATGTGATCTAAACAAGCTAGAGACCTGCTACAACAAAATCGCCAAATTCGCCACAAGGGCATCCTACTGTAGTCACCACTGTCTCTCACTTGCTGAACTGGGCTGGCTTGAACTCCCTCACCTCCTTCAGTGGTATCAACTCTCACTCGCCCACAAACTAGTAAACCATCCACTAAATGTCCCATCCCTCCAGAATCTACTCCAACCCTATCGCACCACCAGACCACTAAGATCCAGCAACAAAAATCACTTGCAGATCACTAAAGCCAATAACTCTGCTGGTGAAGCACTATTCTCTTGCGCCATAGCCAAATTATGGAACTCACTCCCACCCACAATTACCTCCGTACCATCATGCACCAACTTCAAAACTTTATTAAAAGTGCACCTAAAAACATGCTGGCTATGCCCTTGCAATCCCCACTCTAATATCATCCACCCCATCCAACTACTACCTTTCTTTCACCTCCACTAACTACCTTGATGATAGCAAGCTCAGATGCTCATAAGCCTAGTACTTATTATACAGCAGGAACTTCTCATTGTTACATTTGTTAATGCCTGTTATGTACTTCACAGATAAAGATTCTAGTTGTCTACTGATGTACTATGTTCTTCATCTGTAAATATGTTGTAAGTAATTTCTATGTTAAATTGTTAATCGCTATGTAATCCAATGTAACTACTGTCTGTTTATTTTACTGTGGAGCTTTTCTCCCCGGGCCTCTGCGGAAAATGGACCCACGTCCAGTCGGACACTCCCGGTCAACAAATGTAAATAAATAAATAAAATAAATTAATTAATTAAATATAGCTATGACACCTGTGATTATTACATGTTAAATGATGACACCAATACTATAGATTGTGTAACTGACAATAAGACAACCCTGGAACATATAACTGTTGGAGTGTATAGACCACCAAAGTCAAGTGCTGATGACCTAGAAGAATTCATAGATTTCTTATATGAAACACAAGAGGGAAGAATAATAATGGCTGGGGACTTATTTACCAGAAACAGACTGGAATAGTATTGATTCAACCACATTAGAAAGGAAATTATTCACAATATAACAACAATTGCATCAAATTGTAAAAAAAAAAAAACTATAATAATTCTGTCAAACTAAAATCCAAACCAATGCACAGAAGATTAATTACAGATTATATGGAAGCAAAACATTCAACATGTAAAACTAATTGGAATGGTGCATTCCATAGAAAAACAGCGGAAGGAATGTGGAAAGTTTTGAAAGAAAAATTGTCTGAGTGCAAAAAAGAAAAAAAATATTTAACAACATGATCTAGGCATACAAAGTCAGGAGGATATATTTCCATAAGAACAAGGTACCTGATTAAAATGAAAGACAAAAAATATAAGAAATGGAAAAGAGGTTGAACTACAACTTTGAAAACTGAAATAAACAAGCTAGACAAACAAATTAAGCATAGTGTGAGACAAGATCAAGAAAAAATTGAAAAGAGTTTTTATAAAGATGTTGAACATAAAAGGACACCATTTTATCGATACATAAAATGTGTAAGGATTAAAGACATACAAACTGATAAACTGTGTAGATTCTGAAATTTATTCTCAGACACAACAGATTATACATATATTTACAAAATCATATGCAAAACAGTTTGGCACCACAAAGTGGATGATAAGTTGTCCTAGTTACATCCAGGTAACCTTGGATATTGAAATCAAATTAGATTATATTGAAAAACAACTGTGCAAACTGGAAGAAACAAAGCATGTGGAGGAGAATAAGTAATAATGACCCGAGAACACTTCTGCAAGAATGTACACAACCATTATAAATATTATTTACTAGGTAGTATAAATATGGGGAGATTCCTCAGTATCGGAGACATGCACTTATTAAACCTGTTGTTAAGGGAAAAGGAAGTAGGACAAACCTAGATTCATACAGAGCCTTGTCTACTTTCATGTTATGGAAAAATAATGTAGAAGGTAATGTTGGCTAAGTTATTGTCAGAACTGGAAAGGTTGAGACTTTGAAACCATATATCAGCATGCATATTTTGAAAATAGATGTTTTACCACCTGTATCATGATGTCCTATAAAAATATGGTAACAGCTATGAATGAAAAATTGTGCTGTGATGTAGTTTATATAGATTTAACTTCAGCATTTGCTTAGAACCAATCAACAAACCTGATCTGAGGGAATTCAGGCAGGAGAAGAGAACTTTGAGTAGGGGAATAGTCAGAGTTGTCAGATCCAAAAGCTTTCTTATAAGATGCAGAGTTCAGATCCACTTGGATCTGACAACCCACACATTGAACCAGATGAAAAGAAGACAACTTTGATTTGTAGTTATGGTGAGTACATAATTTTTCCTTATAGTAAGTTTTTGTCAAGTAAATGACTTCACAGTTTCATTAAATGTTTCAACATCGACACAGCAAACTTTATTTAGTTTACCCCTGCTGGTGGGCATTCTCTCTCTACTAAAACTAACATCACAGCCAGCTTTATGCAGCTGCAATACTCATGGCTACAGGAGGTCCCCTCCTTGACTGTGTGGGAACCCCACAAAAGGTGCTGCTGGTTGGGTAAAAATGAGAAGAAAAAAAGTATTATTAATATTCTGATTACACTCTTTATTTAAAACAGGGTTCTGATATCATCCAGATAGGATAACGCTTCTAATCAGTGAATGAACATGAGCAAGTTAAGTGCTAGAGATCAGCAGCCCGATCTTAGTGTTTACCTTAAATTTTGAGAAGAACTGAGGCTTCCAGTCTTCAGGGATGTACGGTTTTCTCATTTAGGGAGTTTTATAAATATTACAAAATACCTGATACTATAATTCTTAACATCTTTGCCGAAGAATTCTAGGCAAAGCCACAAGTAATATCAGAATAAAAGCTCAACACCAGGAACACCTTTTTAAATATTACTCTCATCATCATCATCATCATCATTAGTATCATCATCATCATCATCATCTTCTTTCGGCTGTTCCCATTAGGGGTCGCCACAGCAGATCACCTGTTTCCATTTCTTCCTGTCCTCTGCATCTTGCTCTGTCACACCGACCACCTGCATGTCCTCTCTCATCACATCCATAAACCTTACCTTAGGCCTTCCTCTTTTCCTGTTACCTGGTAGCTTCATCCTTAGCATCTTTTTCCCAATATACTCAGCAACCCTCCTCAGCACATGTCCAAACCAACATAATCTTGCCTCTCTGGCTTTGTCTCTAAATCTTCCAACCTGGGCTGACCCTCTAATATACTGATCCCTAATCCTGTCCACCCTCATCACACCCAGTGCAAATCTTAACATCTTTAACTCTGCCACATCCAGCTCAAACTCCTGCCTTTTTATCAATGCCACTGTCTCCAACCCATATAACATAGCTGGTCTCACTACCCTCTTGTAGACCTTCCCTTTCACTCTTACTGGTACTCGTCTGTCACAAATCACTCCTGACACTCTTCTCCGCCCACTCCATCCTGCCTGTACTCTCTTCTTCACCTCTCTTCCACACTCACCATTACTCTGAACTATTGATCCCAAGTATTTAAACTCATCCACCTTCGCTGCCTCTACTCCTTGCATCCTCACCATTCCTCTATCCTCCCTCTCATTCACACACATATATTCTGTCTTAGTCCTGCTGACCTTCATTCCTCTTCTCTCTAGAGCATATCTCCATCTCTCCAGGGTCTCCTCCACCTGTTCCCTACTCTCACTACAGATCACAATGTCATCTGCAAACATCATAGTCCACGGGGACTCCTGTCTGATCTCATCTGTCAACCTGTCCATCACCATTGCAAACAAGAAAGGGCTCAGAGCTGATCCTTGATGTAATCCCACCTCCACCTTAAACGCATCTGTCACTCCCACCGCAGACCTCACTGCTGTAACACTACCCTCGTACATATCCTGTACCACTCTTATATTCTTCTCTGACACTCCTGACCTCCTCATACAATACCACAAATCCTCTCTAGGCACCCTGTCATATGCTTTCTCTAAGTCTACAAAAACACAATGCAACTCCTTCTGACCTTCTCTGTACTTCTCCATCAACACTCTCAGAACAAACATTGCATCTGTAGTGCTCTTTCCTGGCATGAAACCATACTGCTGATCACTAATCATCATGTCCCTTCTTAACCTAGCTTCCACTACTCTTTCCCATAACTTCATGCTGTGACTGATCAGTTTAATCCCTCTGTAGTTACTACAGCTCTGCACATCACCCTTATTCTTAAAAATCGGTACCAAAACACTTTTTCTCCATTCCTCAGGCATCCTCTCACTTTCCAAGATTTCATTAAACAATCTGGTTAAAAACTCCACTGTCATTTCACCTAAACACCTCCATGCTTCCACAGGTATGTCATCTGGACTAACAGCATTTCCATTGTTCATCCTCTTCATAGCTATTTTTACTTCCTCCTTGCTAATCCATTGTACTTCATGATTCACTATCCCTACATCATCCAACCTTCTCTCTCCCTTATTTTCTTCATTCATCAACCCCGCAAAGTACTCTTTCCATCTCCTCAACACACCCTCCTCACTTGTGAGTATGTTTCCCTCATTATCCTTTATCACCTTTACCTGCTGCACATCTTTCCTAGCTCGGTCCCTCTGTCTAGCCAATCAGTGCAAGTCCTTTTCCCCCTCTTTAGTGTCCACCCTTTCATACAACTCTTCATATGCTTTATCCTTAGCCTTCGCCACCTCTCGCTTTGCCATGCACCTCATCTCCTTATACTCCTGTCTACTTTCTTCATCTCTCTGACAATCCCACTTCTTCTTTGCCAACCTCTTTCTCTGTATACTCTCCTGTACTTCCTCATTCCACAACCATGTCTCCTTGTCGTCCTTCCTCTGTCTAGATGTCATACCAAGCACCTTTATAGCCATCTCCCTTACTAGCTCTGCTGTAATTACCCAGCTATTCAGTAACTCTTCACTGCCAACAGTGCCTGTCTTAACTCTTCCCTAAACTCCACCTCACAATTACCCTTTTTCAATTTCCACCATTTGATCCTTGGTGCTGCCCTCACACTCCTCTTCCTCTTCTTGATCACCAACGACATCCTACAAACGACCATCCTATGCTGCCTAGCTACACTTTCCCCTGCCACCACTTTACAGTCTCCAGTCTCCTTCAAACTGGCCCTCCTACATATTACTCTAATTTACTTAAAAAGTTGATAAAATAACACATTTTACATCAACAAGCATTTTTAGATAATAAGAAGTACGAAACTTTTATATTTGGATTTATTGACTGACTGTACATCTGAACGATTTACAAGCAAATCAAACTTTTTATGAAGCACAGAGGAAAGATTATGAGGCAAAATCAGGGACATTCTGTGAAATCAGCAATGGTGGCAAGTGTACACCACTCCTCCACGAGATAAATAAATGTGACTTGCCCCTACTGTTGTTTCATGGCTGCTAAACAACAGTCACTGATCAGTTGGGGCAGTACAAGTGTTGCGCAATGTATTGCTATTTGCAGAAATAATTGTAAAATTATGGCTTATACTTTTGTGTGGTTGTGTATGAGCACACATTTGTCTGCATGTTTGTGTGTGCTTGTGTGCATGCATGTTGTGGTGTAAGAATAACAAGCTGGATACATTTCTTTTTCACTTTGTAGCAGAAGCATCGTAAGCATTACTATTACACGTGTGTCTGTGTGGGTGGGGTATGTTGTTATTAACATTACAAACATAGACCTTGCACATGATAGATGGCTATCTTTGTTGATTTGGCAAGAAGAAGATATGTGTGAAAGCAACTGTTCATTGCCATTATGGCAAGGTGAATAGCATTGCCCTTTCACAGTGCTTTCGTCAGGTTGAGTTCTTCTATATGCTTTTTCTATGTGTAGTCTAAATGCCCTTCCTGTCTGTGTGTGCATCTGTCCATTAGCTTTGGTAAATCCTGGTACCTTCACAAATGAAACAAAACGGAGGAAAACCAGCCTGGAAAGATGCAAAACAACTCAAAAAATGAAAACCACAATTCAAGCTGTGGGTAGACTCCAACTCTAGAAAGGAAACTGCACAAAAATAACTTTAAAACACCCCAAACCAAATGTATTTAAGTTGACACAACACAATTAGCTTTTCATCTTCAAAATCAGACCATCAGAATAAAACAAGGCAGTGCAATGATCATTTTTATACTGAAACAGTTAATTGAATCTAATTAAATAATTAAGTAATCCAAATGTTTAAATATTTAAAAGCACTTAAAACCTGCCCATATATATATATAAACTTGAATTTCTTTTTATGTTGCTTAAAGTGCAAATATTATGGTATCCTTTTATGCAGTGTGTACCTTGTGTGAAGACTGGTAGACATGGGTGAAGGCTGCCAGCCTAGCCAGATAGAATTGTGCAGATAATTCTAGCATGTGTAAATATAAATGTAACATATAGGTGTGTTTCTTAAATGAAAGAAAATACTGTAAAATGTTGAACTTCAAGATTGTAGCAACATTACCATCTGCTGTAAGGAAAACTAAGTCAAGCATTTCATATCTTTATTTTGAAGCTAAAATTATTTCAAATCTATCCTTTCATTTGTAGATCTTGGAGTCAACCTGTCTGGGCTAGCACATTCTTAATATTGTTTTAACTTAAGGAATAATTACTAGAGTGTACATGTGAAATGTCTTTTATTGTTGTAGCTTCCTGAGCAGGTGTCAGCTTGTTGAATAATGTAGCCTGTTGGCCTGGGAACCCCAAGCTAAGTGTCAAAATAATGTAATGTGTATAGTGGGAAACCTAAGTGTCAATAATGATGTAATCTGGGAGGGCCCAGCAGAAATGTTTGTTAGTGATTTTAAAAACTATTGCTCAGAGAGAGACTGTAAGCATTTTTATATGACTATTCAACTCAGCACTGCCTTATGCTCTATGTAAGTAAGTTACTTTAAAAGTATGTTTTCTTGTAGCAATAGCTAGAAATTAGAAAAGATTAGACTAAGTGTTTTTCTATTATGTCAGAACTGTACTACTGAATTATTTTTAGTTTCTGTGTGATCTCTGAACTCTTGAATGACACTGTGGTATAGAAGTATTGTCTTGTGTTTTCAGTATTTATTATTAAATATTTTTAAACCCTTTTCAACTATGGCTGGTTTATGTAGAGATAAATTAAGCTCTAGAGTACATTGCATGCTTATAAGTGATCCTGTAATAAGCCCTTCCAATAAGCCTTGATTGCTTAGTTACACTACTATTGGATAATAATATTGCACAGTAATAATTGGACACCCTTTTAAGGGCTTTTGGGCAGCTGATAATTATTAGCTGGTGGTGGCAGGAATTACTACTGTATAGTCCGGGTATAGGGGCACAGCTGGAGAATCTGCATCAGCCTTTCCCAGGAGTGTCTGTGAAATAAAATATAAAAACTTATCTTAAAGTGTGTGTGGGTGCATGTGAATGCGTGTGCATGTGTGTGTGTATGAGTGCACACATGTGTGAATGTGTGAATGTGTGTGTGCATGTGTGTCTGCTTGAGTATGTGTATATGTAAAAATATCACTTATTTTTATCTGTGCACACACACACACACACACACACACACACACACACACACACACACACACACACACACACACACACACACATCAGTGCCGGGACTTATATAACTCTTCTGTGTAGCAGTTAAAAATGAAGTTAACAAACAATAATATTTATAAAGTAAAGGATAAAATACATCACAGAACATTCAGACACTTAAAACTGCAAGGAGTCTGGTGGCCCCCCCTTATCCAAAATTTATAAAATTGATTCTGACATGGACTTAGTGTAGCCTTTACCCTAAACAACATCCATTCTAAAACCATCTCTGCTCAGATGTGTGTCCAGAAGATTGCTAAAGTTTGTATGTGGGGGAGGGAGGATTATCTTTCATTACTTCTTTAATTCTCATCACAATCAAACTTTAGAGGTATGCAGAGGAGATCATTACATTAGTTGAGGATGTGGACAGTGTAATCATTGTTTGTTTTACTTTTCTGATAAACCTCAGAGGTGCACAGAGAAGGTTACATTAGCTTATGTAAGGGCAGGTTACTGTCTAGGAGCAGCAAAGTGAAATTCCTTACTCTAGTCATTTTTCACTTTCATCACAATCTCATACCAGACACATATGCCAGTGGTTGCCTTTGGGGTGGAGAGGTGAGGATTGAAGAGATATGCTATGTATATATGTATATATACATAAATACGCATACATGTTTGTGCGTGTGTTTGTGTGTGTGTGTGTGTGTGCATATATATATATATATATATATATATATATACATATATATATATTTATATATCTGTATATATATATATATATATATATATATATATATATATATATATATATATATATATGTATATATATATATATGTATATACACACACACACACACACACACATATATATATATATATATATATATATATATATATATATCTATATATGGGTTCACTACATAATCCCGAACTTTTGAAATACCGAATTTCAAAAGCTCGAGACTATAAACCCAAAACCCCTAAATACACAAGTGCAAAATTTAAAATCCCAAACATCTAGCACACATACAGCACACACATACACATACAGACAGCTTCCCCCCACAATCAAACATATCACACTACACTACAGATAAGAAGGGGGGCAAACCCCCCTGCACCCCCCCATGTGGGGGGCTGTGCCCCCACACCCCCCCACTTAAATATTCTAACTACGAGATCACACAAAAAGACACACAAGGCAAACTCACACCCACACATTATAGTCCCCTCACACACACACATCACAGTCACAACATACACTTACACACACTAAATCCCCTCACAAACATACTACACACACTAAATAACCTCACAAACACACTTACACACACATACTCACCTGAACCGCAACACCAGAAGCGCTAATTCAATATCTCCGAACATCAGGATTTTGAATTTCGCACTTCTGGTCTTTCGGTATTCTGGGGTTTCGGCTACGTGGTCTCGAGCTTTTGAAATTCTGTATTTAAAAAGTTCGAGATTATGTAGTGAACCTATATATATATATATATATATATATATATATATATATATATATATATATATATATTTAATACAGTCACTTGAAATACATGATTACAGCCATTTAAATGTCTGCTTTCATCCCAGTCTAACATCAGAGGAATGCACATGTAGTGTCTGCCTTTTCTTTGGGATGGGGGTAGGGAGGCAGGCAGTATTACCAGAAAAGATTTGTGTAGCCTTACAATTGTATTGTTAGTGTATTGTGAGGGAATGTTTTGTCAGCTGTGAACATTAATCCTTGGGCAAAACTTACATTTTCAATAAAAGAAAAAAATAAGAGTCAAATTCTTTTCTTACTTCTAATTTTTGTTCAGTCCACCATTGTATTAAAAGGTTGGGAAAATGCTCTAGAATGCATCTCAGAGCAACTATAACCCTATGGCTTTTGGGGTCCACAGGTTAACTGAGTTACTTCCTAAACAATTATTACTGTTCTGTTTTTGGTCAAAAAAGTGTGTTGAAAGGATATAAGGGATACTAAAGTTGAACAGCAACACACTGAATGTATTTCCTTAATCGTAGTTTTTGTTCAGTCCATCAGTGAATGAAAAGGTTGTTTAAAAAGAAAAAAAAACATAAAATGTATTTCACAACATATAAAAATCATGATTTCTTGAAAATCTGAAGAGTAAGGCAAAATGTGAAAAAAGGAAGGAAAAAAATGATTGTACATGATGTAAAGTTTCCAAGAAGTGTGCTGGGAGGGCGGGGGTGGGGGGAGAAACAGTGAGCAGTGCTTAGGTCACCGTTTCACCTAACTCCAGTCCTGTACATACATATTGTTGTATGTATCATTGTTACAACTGCATTCCAGTATCTGTGAGTGCCCCTCTCTGAGATGGGCCAACATAGTGTGGTACACAGCCCTCTCATAATGTATGAGCACTGTGGCTACATGCCTCTCATAATGTATGAATATTGTAGCTACAGGCCTTTCAGAATGTAAGAGCACTGTAGCTACAGGCCTGTCATAATGTAAGAATATTGTAGCTACAGACCTCTCATAATGTAAGAATATTGTTGCTACAGGCCTCTCATAATGTAAGAATATTGTAGCTACAGACCTTTCAGAATGTAAGAGCACTGTAGCTACAGGCCTCTCATAATGTAAGAGCAATGTAGCTACAGCCCTCTCATAATGTAAGAATATTGTAGCTACAGGCCTCTCAATGTAAGAGCACTGTAGCTACAGGCCTGTCTTAATGTAAGAATATTGTAGCTACGAGCCTCTCATAATGTAAGAATATTGTAGCTACAGGCCTCTCAATGTAAGAGCACTGTAGCTACAGGCCTGTCTTAATGTAAGAATATTGTAGCTACGAGCCTCTCATAATGTAAGAATATTGTAGCTACAGGCCTCTCATAATGTAAGAGCACTGTAGCTGCAGGCCTGTAATAATGTAAGAATATTGTAGATACAGTTCAGTCTGTGCATACTACCTCTAAAACTCTGCAGCATAAGGACTTTTAGTGACAGGGTGATACTCAGACTGGAAGTATCAAGGGGACCCCAACTTGACATTTGCTGGGGGGCTCCTAAAATGCACACACCAGCCTTGACTGAAAGCTTTATCTTAAAACTGTTAAGTAGTGGGGGTGTGGTGATGTTGTAGGGAAGTAAATAAAGGTGCTGTGCACTCCTGACTCTGGAGAATCAGCTAGCTATGGTTAAAGTTTGCATGTCTACTAGAAACTGCTCATGGCAGTACAAGTCTAAAACTAGTTTCTGATATAAATTATGACATTATAACAACCTGCAAAGAAGAGAAATTTAGAAAGGAAAATGGAGGCAAACCATTCAAATTATGTTTAGAAATATGAGTGCTAGTAATCATTTTCACTGAGGTCACCAGAATTTTGCAGTGGCACTTAAGACTTAGAGAAGAGGAAGAAGGTGCTGATTGAATCTTTATCACTTTTCCCTCTTCTGCAGTTTTCTGCAGTCTTCCAGCTAGTATCTCTCTCTCTCTCTCTCTCTCTATATATATATATATATATATATATATATATATACAGTTTTGGGGTCCGGCAGTTTGCCGCCTAATCAGAGGTTGTGGGGGGAAGCTTGTCACCTTACAAAATTGTTTCTATTTTGTGATCTTGTGAGTATTGCTGTTATGAATAGAGCCCTTCCCCAATGTTTTATGTGTTTTGTGGTCAAATAATCATATGACAATTAACTGAGGCACCTTTTAAGGCAATTTAGATAAAAACACAATGACAGAATGCCAAGATAACTGACAAACTCACAAAAATGTAGGGAGTCAGTCCTCACTCAGTGTCCCAAAGTAAGTTACAGGAGCATCAATTGTATACTGTTTTAGGAGGACAAGTCCTACCTTCACTTATAATAAAGCTCCAATCATATAGTGGTAGAATAAGTATAATGTCCATGACAGAGGGCACATTAATATATGTGTAATGTCCCTGACATAGGGCACATTTATATAAATGCAATATCCATGACAGAGGGCACATTTATGTAAGTGCAATGCCCATGCCATAGGGCACAATTACATAAGTGTAATGTCCCCGACATAGGGAACATTTCTATAAGTGTAACATCAATGACAGGGCACATTTATATAAGTGTAATGTCCACACTATAGGGCACATTTATATAAGTGTAATGTCCATAACATAGGGCACATTTATGGAAAAGTTCCTTTAGTGTAAATATAATTCTATCCTGTGGTGACATTTGGATAGTACTTTTGATGATATATTTCTGAAAATCACTTGGTAAACCACCTCCCCAACAGATGATATTTTTAGTCCTTGTAATTCTCACAGTTTAATAAACCACATATTGGTGTAATTTTGTTGTAACAACTGATAGCCTGTTCTTGTTTTTTATTGGAAATGTACATGTAATTAGTATATATGTGGTGGTGTCCCTTCACCATATTTCAAGCAAAAAAGGTAAGTTTTACTTAGTAAAATATGGACTTGGGCTGTTCTGTTAACATTAAGCAGATGTAATGCGATATGTCTTATCCTTGGAAATTTTGTTTATCTTGTCTTTGGTATATTTCATGCTTGAGCAAATGGTTTGATTGTAACACCAAATGTTTCTGATAAAGCACAAAACCTGAGATGATATTATGTGGAAGTAGTCATCAGGTAGAACAAATATAAATTTTCAGCTACTCAGTACTTTTGAGACTTCTGGATGGCAGAAGATATATATAACATTTGTACAGAAACTGTTACTTTGTATTACATCTCATGCTTTAAATTAATAAGCCTGTGCCTCAGGACACTAACATGCCAAGACAGCTGTGTACAACATATTTAAGCACTTTGAACATAACCCTCTTGTGGTACATGAAGTGCTGTGATTAAGCTCTGAAAATAAGAAAAATACAGCCTTACTAAGCAGTTTTCTGACATCAGAAATGTACCTCTTAAAACTTTGAAGCTCTAGAATCCTACTAGAGCATAACAGTTAAAAAATAAATATTTTTTTCTATAATTGGAGCTACGATACATTTTTTCTATAATTAGAGCTACATTGGCTTCTGCTCTTATTTCTCATTTCTTCACCTGCCCTAAAGTGTGCATTCTAGCACCTGTCTCAGGCACTTCATTTCCATCACCTCTAGCTTCTTCAACTGCTCAATTGCTCAGCCTTTACTTCCCAGGTCTCTGTACCATACAGTAATACTGGTCACACCACTGCTTTTACACCTTACTTTTCAGCTTCTTCAGCATTCTTCTGTCTTATACTACACCTGACACTCTGTGCCACCAGGTGGCTGCAGCCCCTCGGATTCTAGCTTTGACCTACTCCTTCAAACTTCCCTTCTCCTCAACTGCTGTTCCCAGATACTTGAAGCTGTTAACCTGTTCCATTGTCTTCTCTTCTTTCTCAGTTCTCAGCTTCTTCTGATTTCCTCAATTTGTTACCATTACCACTGTTTTATCTATACTTAGATTCATCCCATGTGCCTTCAGTGTTGCATTCCATTCCCCTATCCTTTGCTGAAGTTCTTTCTCAGAGTCTGCCTGTACTGCTACATTGTTTGCATACCCCAGCCTGTTTGCTAATGTAGTCCATCACCAGTCTAAACAGCAGTCGGTTCAGAGCTGAAACCTGGTGCACACCCACTCCCATTGGGAACCTCACTGTGAGACTGAACACTGTTCATATTTGAGTCTTTGGGTCCTTGTACATAGCCTGTACTAATACTACCAATGTTTCTGGGACTTTGAACCAGAGCAAAACTGCCTAAGACATTGTCATATGCTTTCTCCAAGTCTAGAAATACCCAGTTGGCCTCTTTCCTTATTTCCCGCTTCTTCTTAAGTATCTGTCTCACTGCAAACATTGGGTCACTTGTGCTGCATCCTGATCTGAAACCAAACTGCTCATTTGCCATCTTATTTTCTACTACACTGCATATTCATTTATCAATCCTCTCTCCAGAACTTTCATGTAGTGTGATAGGAGTTTGATGCCTATGTACTGCTCACAGTTGTGGATGCCCTCTTTGTTCTTGTAGACTGGCATGAGTTTGCTTATTCTCCAGTCATCTGGGATATGCCTTTCTCTCCATACTGCTATGAGTACCCACAGGAGCCATTTTCCCCTTTTCTCACCCAACATCTTGATCATATATGCTGTGACCTCATCCGAGTCTATTGCTTTGCTTGACTTAATTTCCCCTTGTGCTGTTCTTATTTATTCTAGGGTGGGCTCCTCCTCTTTTTTCATTGTAGGCTGTGTCGGTGGCAGTCCAGCTTCTGTGGAGATTCTTCATTCAGAAGCTGCTGGAAGTACTTCCTCCATCTGCCTTTGATGCCCTGTGGACTGGTGGGCAGGTTTTTGCTGGCATCCCTTATGAAGGGTAAAGAAATGATACGTTGGTCACACACAGCTGTAGCTATCTCTTTTAATAAAAAAACACAGATACGATAGTAAGCACTTTCACGGATACAATCTGCTTCATCAGACTAATAAAAAGCACATAAAAAGTCCCACTTAAAAAGGCTTAAGATTATGATTGCTGAACTTTATGTTGGGCAAACACTGACCAATAGGGTAACATAAACCCCCTCTCACCATTAGAATAAGTCCCTGGCATAGATCAGATTAGGCTGGATCCTCAATCCACTTACCGATAACAATTTCTATGCCCATTTTGTTAAGATTAGTCAACATTACCAGATCTCCTAGAGCCCTATATTTACATCATTGAGTGGCTAGCCCTGCCACAGTATGCATAGGTTCATAGGTTCATACTAGGCTATCTGCCCTGGGGCAATTATAAGCCTAGCCCGATTCTGTATGGCTTACGCCACCCCTTGATTTGAGTATACTGTGCCCTTTTTAAGGTTTAGTTTACTGTGCCTCTGTCTAATAGTGACACGGGAGTAATCCCTGGGACAAACCTATGATCCCCCATCCACCTATCGAGATTCTTCTTGAAGAGATTCAGTGAGGTGCTCTGCCTCACATGAACTGGAATTCTATTCCAGAGTGAAGGGAGCCTCTGGGTTATGAACCTGTCCCTCCAGCAAGTTCTATTTATTTCTGTGCTGAGGTTCAAGTCCCTCGAGCGTGTGGCTCTAAGGGATTTAGATTTACTGAGGTGGAGCATGCCCATTAATTCTGGATTTGACATAGCTTTGTATGTCAGGCATAGATCGCCTCAAAGTAGGCGGTATGCAACTGAGTAGAGCTGGAGTTTTTTTAACCGAGCAGCACATGGCATCTGTTTGAGACCCTTGATCCTCTTGTTGAGATACTTTTGGGGTCTTTATAATTGCTGCAGGTGTCGGGTAAGGTACATCCCAAAAGGGGCATTGTATTCTATGATGGGTCTGATGAGGGATGAATAAAGGGGCATGATTACCTCTCTTGATCTAGATGTGAAACCCTTCGTGATGAGGTGGGCTATGTAGAAGGTCTTTCTAACCACTTTGGCAATGTGGTTTTCAAAGGAGAGATTGCTATCAACTTGGGTCCCCAGGTCCCTAATAACTTTCTCTGTACTTAATGGGTATGTGGTAATTTGTGGGCACATTGTTTTTGCCAAAGGGTATGACTATACATTTTTTTGGCATTTAGCTTTAAACCATGGTGCTGGCACCAGTTATCTGTCTCTGTGAGACCTTTTTGAAGGATGTTTGTGTCAGCTGGAGAGTTGATAATGGCGCCCAGTTTGCAGTCGTCTGCGAACTTGGTGAGCCATAGTCCTCCCACCTTTGCCTGTACCTCGGAAAAGTATATACCGAACAAGAGTGGTCCCAGGACAGAACCTTGTGGGATGCCACTTGTGACCGGTTTCGAGTCTGACATGGCTCCAGCAACTCTCACTCTGTGGGTTCTGTCTTTGAGACAGTTTGCGACCCATCTTGTGACATAGGGGTTTATATTTAAGCTGGATAGCTTATCTGTGATGCCTGAGTGGGGTATTGTGTCAAATGCCTTTGCAAGGTCCAGATAGGCTGTGTGGACTACCTTCCCTTCATCTATGGCTTTGGTGACTGTTTCGAAGAAGTCAACCAGGTTCAAAAGGCAGGATCTGCCCTTGACAAAGCCGAACTGGGTAGGATCTAGTGTCTGTAGGTCCCCAATATCTTTGTTTATGAGCTCCATGATGATCCTCTCCATAGCCTTGCAGACTAAGCTAGTCAGGCTTATGGAGCGATAGTTTCCAGGGTCCGTAGAGGCTCCACCTTTGTGGAGTGGGACCACTGTTGCTGTACACCATTCTGTGGGCACATATCCTGTAGTGAGGCTGAGATTGTATAGCTGTTTTATTTGAGGGATTAGTTCCTCTTGGAGTCCATGTAGTACGCAACCTGGGATGCCATCTGGTCCCATGGAAGCAGTGTTTTTTGCTTTGGAGAGGGAAGCCTTCACCTGAGCATCAGAGATGTTTGGGAGGCAGCCCTCTGCCGGGATAGATACTTGCTGTTTTGGGGGGGAGGGGTTGGAGAAGTTTGCACTGAACCTGTCTGCCAGGATATTGGCGATGTCTGTGGGTTCAGTGTATTTTTTGTCGTTTAGAATCAACTCAGAACAAGTCTGGGAGTTGCATCCCAGGTTTCTAACATAACATAAAAAAGCCTTATGATTGTCTTTGGTGTCCTGTGCAATTTTTCTCTCAAAGCTGGCCTTGGAGGATTTTATGAGGGATCGTAATTTTTTGCTAGTACTGATCAGAGATGCCTTCCCTATTAGGGATTTTGCTCTATCATGTAGTAGCTTCCTCCTTCTGTTGTACAGTTTATTTATGGCAGGGGTCCACCAGACTGGACGCCTGCCTTTGGATGATTGGGTCTTGGTTTTGTTTGGGATAGCATGATCCATGCATTCCTGGAGATGTCCGTAGAATGTGTTTATATAGGATTCTGCAGTTTGGGCCATAGTTTCCACTGTCCCTGGGGCCTTGAAGGATTCCACTTCAGTTTTGAAAAGTGAGAAGTTCGCTTTTGAGAAGTTTTTCACTGTGGATTTCTGGGCTGGGGGTGGGGTCGGGATGTGGACATCCAGTGAAATTAATTTATGGTCTGATCTTACCAATGAGGGATATACTTCTGGTGTGGAGCATAGAGTCCCCATGTTGGTAATGATCAGGTCTAGTATGTTGTCCCCTCTTGTGGGAGTGGTGACTAGTTGTTCCATAGCATTTGAGTTTATAATTTCCAGGAACCTTTGGGCTAGTCAATGTTTGGGTAGTTGAAGTCGCCCAATATAATGGTGTTTGGAGAGATCTTCATGTTCTCCAATGTTGTCAGGAAAGCCGAGTGGGATTCCTGACTTTGAGAGGGTGGTCTGTAGAATGCTATAAACTGAAAAGCAGTCTTGCCCACTGTTAGTTGCACATGGATGGTCTCTGATACTTCATGCAATGCCACTAACCTGGAGGTGTGGATATCCTTGATAAATATGGAAACTCCCCCTCCTTTTGTGGTTCGGTCCGGGTTTTGGGGCTGAAAAGCATGATATGAGGTATAGCCTGGTAGTGCTGGGGTGCTCTCTGGAGCCTTGAACCAGGTTTCTGTCACTGCACAGATATCGATGTTCTCCATACTGAGGAGAGCTTCGAGTGTGTGCATCTTGAGGTTAAGACTTCTGGCGTTTAGCAGCATTACCCTTAGTTTCTTGTTCCTTGTGCTGTGTATGGGGGTGGGTTTGACTTTTGAGCCTTGCCTAAAAAAGGCACTATGGGTATGGCAAGAGCCTTTGCCAATATCCGAAAGCCCAGTGTTGACAGGTGCAAGCCGTCCCTAGCGAAGCAACGTGGCTTGTCGAGCATGTCATCCCAGGCTGACAGACACTGGATCCCCTTTGAATGACACCAAAATTTTAGCCAGTTGTTAAAATCGATCATTTTGTCTTTGTACTGTGGCATCATTCTAGGTGAGGGTAAGATGCTGCTCAAGGTCAGGGTCATACCAGCCTGGGCTACATGATCAGAGAGCTCCTCTATGTCTCTTTTCCTGTAGTCCAGGGAGGTACATCTCAGGTCATTCACACCAGCATGTACAATGACTGAGTCATATTTGTATTTGCTTTGGAGTGACCTGAGTGCTTCCGTTATGTGGCAGATCTTAGCACCCGACAGGCAGCTCACCGTGACCTTCTCTTTATTCAGCCTGGTGAGCAGGATGTCAGTGTGTCTGACAATAGAGTCACCTATTACAAGAGTATCAGGTGTGTTATTCAGCCTTAAGGGCTGGGGCTGCTTGGCACACTGACTTTGTGGGTTATGTGTTGTGTGTGTTTTGTTTTGAGGTAGTGTTTGCTTGGATTTCTGCTTTGGAGGTCTCTGTTGCTTAGGTAGATTTTTATTTAGAGCCTCCGAGTATGTTTTTGTGTATTTATGTGTTTGGTTCGCTGATGTGGTGGGACTATGTGATACTGGAATTGTGTTGTGTGAGGTTACCTTCTCCTCCTGACTGGTTACACCAGTTTTGAGATGAGAGAGCTCAGCCTCCAGTTTGGCTAAATAGTTGCATCTCTCACATATATTTGAACCTGTTTGGAGGAGGAGGAGAGGGTTGTCCGTGTACATGAGACAGTTGTAACATTGCCTCAAAATTCCCAGATTCACCAGCTGGACTGGAGAGGAAACCATTGACTGACCTTTGGACATGCTAGAGTAATATAGGGAAACTGAATTTAAGATGGACCAATAGAGGACAGGGTAATCGTAGAGAGTATAAGAGTAAGTAGTGCTTATGGTTTAATAGTGCTAACTTGTAGGATTACTTAATTGGACCAGTGAAGGGCCTTAGAATGAGAATATGGTGTTTAAATTGAGAGATAGAGCAGTTCTAAGGGAAAAAAATGAAGAGCAGACTTTGTGGAGCCATGAATAGTTTAAACCCAATTAGGCGGCGCTGCCCGCTATTGCGCTATGCTCAAAAATGCGCAAAACCACACAAAAGAGGGTTTTAAGAGAGGAAGATGAAGGAGTTTTGGAATTGACCCAAAATGGCCAATAAAACTACAGTTTCAAGTCAGTAACCACTCCCACAGGGGCAGGCAGGCTGCTCAATGTTTTTCACTGCCACTGATCAACAGAGAGACTTCCCTTTAGCCCAAGCAAAAAATGGCCTCACAGAAACTTACAAACAGTTCGAGAACAGCAAGCCTGTAACTGAACTTTTTTAAATCTCAGAAAAGTGGGAAAAAAGCAAGATTTTTTTTGTTTTTTTGTTTTTTTCAGAGATAGCAGAGGTTCACAAGTATCAACAAGTTATAACAGTCAGAATGCAGTCTGTGATTTATGTCGTCCTGTCTTGAGGATACTGTGCACTACAGTAGATGTCCAAAGCAATTAGTTTATACAACTCTTACCGTATGGGTCAACATCTAGAATCTGTGCTGCTGTGTGAGTTTTTGAGATGGAAACACTCAGCATGTTTTTTGGAGATGGGAAGAACACCACAGAGACACAGGGAAAACATGCATTTATTATTGGTCAGGATCAAACCTTGTACCTTGTGTATTAGAGGTGAAGACCTTAACCAGTATTCTGACTAGTCTCTGCTTTTCTATTTTAAATGAAGTTCTAGAAATGAATAAAAAGTATTATCAACATTTCAGCATAAAATCAGCTGCAATATGTTTGCTGCACTTATACTTCAATACCGAGGTCAAAGTTACATAGATACATGCCCATTCTTCTAAAACAATAGCCAAGGACTAAGTATGATTTAAAAAAGTTCTCCAGACCTGGCCTGAAGGCATAGAGTTAGGGTATCTATCCTTCTAGGCAGTGACCTGAATTTGGGAATACACTTAGGCTGATTGTAAGCTGGCTGGAGGAAGAAGAGGATGGAGCAGACAACTACTGGCTGTCCTACCCCAGTTAGAGGTCTTGAGGAAAACTGCTGCCTGTCAGGTTTCTGTGGGCAATCAGAGTCCTTGCAGCCCAGGAGTTCAAGGCATAGTGATGGACTTACTGGCATCACTGTGTGCCACTTCTCCAAGTTAGGGAATGCGACTCACCACTTCCATTGGATGATGGCTTCTATTTCCCAGTCCATGACTCGTTACTTATAGGATTTTGTGGTATGGCCAACTTCTGTGGTTTCTACTGCCTGTTTGGCAAACAGACATGTCCAGGATTGTAGGATTGTCTGGTAAAGAGCTACTGAAGTAGCTTGTTGAAGTAGATGGAATGTGTGAAATTATGGCCAGAGGGTTGAGTGCATGGAAAAGACATAGACATAGAATACCTAAGGCACATAGCACCATTGATCCCCCCACATGGCACTTTGGTTTTGAGAAGGCTCTTTCCATGTGTCCATGTCTCAGACCACATGGACTCTATCAGGTTAGTCTGTCTGTGCTGCAGCAGTGCTTCAGAAATTACTTGCATGTAGCTTTCTTCAGCAGATTTCCTAGGTGAACTAACAAAGGAATTGACTTCAACCTAGCATATCAGCTGAATGTATTATAAGCTAACTATTCAAAGGTCTCAGGTTTGGTGTTGCTGATTTATGGCCACTTAAATTAGAACTGTAGACAGTGTAATAATGACTCAACATTACAAAGGAATACCTGCAAAAGGTTTGTACTGAAGAAATAAAATAGAAATAACATACAGTTTTGAAATAGTAGAGCTTTCAAATGTTAGAGTTTAGTTAACCACTGAAGTAAGTAAAAGTGATTGTTAGAGCTATGGGAATTAGGGATATATGGTTGCCCAAATTTTATTTGGAAGTGGTTATTGGAATAATTCAAAAATATCTGACCAGAATGGAATTTATTAAATGTTCTAAGATGTCATTATCACCTTCTATTTTGTGTCTATCGTATTTCAGCTGCAGTAAGCCATTTCATTTGCAGTGTATTATTTCTACTTCCTGTTAATTTTTTTTTTTTACTTTTCATTTTTAAGAATCATTGTTAAGAATATATGTATATGTATGTATGTATGTGTGTGTATGTGTATATATATATATATATATATATATATATACACACACACACACACACACACACACACACACACACACACACACACAGTCACACACATACAGACATACATTGAGTTTTCATTGTCGAGTTTGCAAATGGTGATTTTGTACAATGCTTGCAATTTTTGATGCATTTTTTAAACTAATTATTGTCACACATTCAAATAGTGCTTCCATGTATTTTACCTGTATGTGACCATAGATGTGTGTTAAAGTACACTATGTGACTTGAACAGAATGACACTTTATGAAGTATGATTGATACTTGCTATATGCAGAATTAAAAATGCATGGGATGGCTGGTAATCTGTTTTACAGATTTAAGATGAATTCTTTAGGTAGTATGACATAGGCTAAGAGAATTAGGTGGTCCTTACTGCTCAGCAGAAAGCTTTGTATTGCAGATGCCTGTATCCATAAAGTCAAGTGCAATGTGATATGCCTTCCTTCATTTCAGTTTACACAAGAAAGTGATGTGAAATATACTCTAGGGATGAGAACCAATATTACAAGCTTTACAGAAATCATATGAATCTCAGCTACAATCCCAGGCTACCCTGAAACATGATCCTGCTGGAAACCAATCTGCTGTTCCGATACTAGACTTTCACTTCTCATTGTCAGAATTCTTATCTGCTAAAGAATTTCCATCTTTTGCTTATACATCTCATGATGTATGAAATGTCTACAGACCTGTAGCAATGTGAACTAGGCTATAAAATCTAATGATGTTCAGATAATATTTTTTGTATATCCCAACAGATGTAGCATATAATTTGATATGCACTGTACAAATGGTTGTAGTAATTTAATATAATTCATACAAAGACATTTACCAACAGTTTATCAGGCAGCTAAATCATGATAAATTGTTTCATACCATATAGTTAAAAAAACACAGTTTAGGTAAGATTATCATAAATTATTCTATGCACCACTGCTGTGATTTGTGATAAAGCTCCTATAGTAAGACCTACACGGCATAATTAATAAGTAAAATGCCAAGATGATCAACGTTTTTACACTGCCTCCCACTACAGGAAAAGAATGAAACATTCAGCGATTTACCAACATTATGTCTCAGTCCTGATGCCCTACTTCAGATCATTTGCTCCACTTGAAATGAGGCTTTTCTTTCCTTAGAGAACCATTTTCCTGTCTCTCAGATGCATTCATAATATTACATTTGCCCTATAAACCTGATTCTGAGCCTTCTAAGATGTGATAAAATCATTGCAACTTTTATACTTCATGACACTTTGCAATTTAAATTTACCTTACTGTGGAAAATAATGTTTACACTGCCTGCCATAGCTCATTTCAACATTATGACCGTGACTCATTTACAATACTAAGCCCTGGCATTTTCATTTGTGGCAAATGACACAACTACTTAAGTTACACAACCACCTGCTAAAAGTCACTGAAAGCGATAGAAGTGATAGATAAACTGATTTTCATAAAATAGCGCAGAGATATTACAAAGCAGCACACCTCAAATGATGGATTTTGTGCTCATTCTATGTAATGCAATAACCATTGATAGTCATACATTACTGCAAAACAGTAATATTTACAACAAAGATTTATAGCTTAATATGTTCTACTAATTCTCAATATGCACTTTTCAAATGTAATGCTTGGATATATTTCTTTTCCAGTACCTCGACCGGCTGTATGAAACAAATAGGCATGCATTCTTCAACTGTTTAAGTTTCATCAGGATTTTAGGACAATAATATTAAAGACAACAGTAAAAACCATGTGAGAACAGGTCAGTGTGCTTTTAGTGAATATAAATCATAAATACCCTCTATACTGCATTATAGTAGGAGCCTGCAACCCAGCAATAATGAAAGGAAATGTTGTTAACATCTCTGTGCATTCAGCAGCCTTCCCTGAGTAAGCCAATGGTAGTCTGGCACAGACAATTAAAGCTAGGAGGTACTTGCAAGCTTCATCCTGTAGCTGTAGGTCTGAATCCTCACTCTTTATTTGCAACTCTATGACTCTTGAGTGAATCCCTTAACCAGACGGTTCTCTGCAGTTCTGCCTACGATGCTTATTGGTTAACCAATTAATAAACAAGTGGTATGCTAATTAGCAACAGTTCATTGTGTTTTTCATGAAAATGGAGCACTGAAGAGATCCAGATGGCTTTGGTATGGAAGACAGAACATAAGGATTCTACATACCAACTGATAACTGAGGGACCAGCACATGGGTACACTGCAGTAGAGAACTAGGGTATATAGGCCCTCTTCAAGAAAAATCTTGATGACTGGATGGGAAATAGAAAATTCACCCCGGGGATCACTCCACTGGCTGTACTCAACAGAAGCACTGGGAACTAAGGTCGGGTGGCATGATGCCATGTTAATCCTATGGGCTAGGCTTGTAAAGGCTCCAGGGCCATTAGCCTAGTACACACCTATGAACCTATGAACCTTGTCAGGCTATGTCTCTACAAAGTGAAGTGCCTACACCTGTATTCGTAATGGCATTTCTAAAGAGGTACTTATAAATGTGTAAGCTTTGCATTCACAGATAATACAGGGTACCAATTCCTGAGTGTATAAAAGGAGAGATTGTGAGTACAAAGTATGGGTGGGTCACGTGTTGTAGTTAAATCAAGACACAGCACATAGGCACCCACTAGGGTATGATGTTTACTTAGACAAGCTGTAGGCACGCAGAAGGAGAAGGTATACTACCATACACTACAGCATATTCCGCAGGTATATGGTAAACAGCATGGAGAACTGTGTTTTCAACTTAAATTAAGTGCTGTGACAAGTAGGATCTGTATGTGTCTTTGTTTCTCTTCACCTCTATATCTCTAACATGTTTAAGATCTACAGCACAAACCAAGAAGGCTGACATGAGACACATAGGTGGGGAGTGCAATATATAAAATAGATAAACTGTGTTTGCATCTTCACACATTCAAGAGTTTAGGCATCAACAGGAATTTGTACTCTACATATAATAACAATGCTCTCTATTGGTCTGGCCTGCCTGATTTCCTTATATGGTAACTGTGAAGATTAGAACACCGACAGTATGCAAGGGTGCATTATGCTTGCAGTCTACATGTGTCATAAAGGATTGTTGTGCCTATGGATATCTGTCATGGGGCTCAACATTTGTGCATATGTCTATGGTGTAAAGTGCCTCAATTGTTCTGTGTGAAGTACCTGTTGGGGTGCATATTTAACTACTGCTGAATAACTATTATTATTGCCAACACTACAATGGTTACCATATTCTGAAATATACTCCATTGATGCTTTTGATGCCAGCCTTCTCTGCCACTGAATGGAGAAGTACCTCTTATACATACTCTGTTGCTTGACTGTGTATAGCTTATGTATGAAATGTATGAATAAGCAGTTTAAATCTTCTTGGCATTCACCAAAAAAAAAAAACAAAAAACTAATAAAACAAACCTCCACTTCACACTACCTTCACAAAGCTGTATTTATTATAAAATGTTTAGTGCTTTCATCCAATCTGTATTAATTGTGTATTTCAGAACAATGACTTCTAGCTACAATCTTTTGTATGAAGGGTTTTTAATCACATGACACTTGTTTATTATTTAATGATGTCACCTACTCAAAAATGATTGGCTGAAAAAATGCAGGTGAAAGTGCTATGATTTCAAAATCATTTGTAAATAAGAAGTTTGTTGTTGAAAGTCATTATTGTTCTGGAGAAGTCGGTTCATATAGATTGGACAAAAGCTATAAAGATTTTATAATAAATTTGGCTTTATGAAGGTAGCATATAATGGTGTTTTGTTTTGTTACAACTCATGTAATGTTAGCATACCTGTGATGTGATAGTATAACTGTTCCCTTAATCATGCTGTGCATTTTTCTGTGACTTGCATTAGTTTTATATAGATCTTCATTCTACATACTAGACCTGTGCAATATGTATGATGTCTTATCCATAGTATTTGTTTCAGTGTGGAACACTTGGCTAAAGATTTAGCTGCAAGTCACAAGATGGTGAAGCACCCTAGGCCTTTTATATGCTGTGTGCGTCAACTGAAGATGCTTAAAATAATTTATATTACGATATACCGTGATACAGAACATTAAAATGAGTTGGAAAATCCATGGCAGTGTACTTTTTGACATGAACTTTATTTTGAAAATGTTTGACAAACACTGAAAATAATTAAAATGGGAAAAAAGGCATTCATATGATGCAGTATAATGTTAAGTTCTGGAGAAACAATGTTTTTCACTCCGATGACTTTTTTTTGGAATGATGTCCAATTATGTATAGAAGGGAAGTTGATATGAAGCATAAATTTGAGAAATACAATAAAAATGTGATAAAACATGAATGCCTCATACATATTTAGCAAATGGTATAATTTCTAGTTTATCAGTCCTGGTTCATACTGAGGCTTCAGTTTTTACACAGCTGTATCCACACAGTACTTATCTATATTTCAAAGCAGAGCTTGATACCATCATATAAATAAGTACAACATTCAGATTCTGTCAGAATGTATAGGTTTTTACCTTGACTGTTTTATATATAAAGTTTTTTATGTAAAAACAGAACTTGTTTTTAACAGGGATGAAAATGTTCTAAGGAAGTGGGTAGAAAACTAAAAGGTGAGGCTCAATGCAAATTAATAAAATGGATTGCATTTAGGCCACAGAAACTCTGATCTGAGGTTTGAGTGGGGGAGTGGAACTGATTAGAACATGGCAGATAAAGAATCTAGGGGCATTAATCACAACCAGAGTAGATCATTTGGAGTAGAGTGAGAAGGCAGTGGAAGGAGGTAACACAATGCTGCGGTGTATCCTCAAGGAGCTAGAGTACAAAAACAGAAGTAAGGCTTCATTTAACATGACTTTGGTCAGATCATACCCTGATAATTGTTAGCAGTTCCTCAGGCCACATAAAGAGTGAAATGTGGGGCTGTTGAAGGGCTCCAGAGGGTGGAGTGAATGGAATAGGACCGGAGGCTGAGGACCAGAAAAGACTTAAGATGAGACCAGAAATGATGGGGAGACATGATAGTAGTACAGAAGATCATGGCACAGAGAAGTGACAGGGTGGTCCTAAATAGCAAACACGGAAAAGGAAATGACTGTAGAAACCAACTTGGCTCTCCAAATGTTTTTCATAGAGAATGTTATGGATGCTTGGAATAGGCTACTAGAGTAAGTGCTGGAATCTAGAGATGTATTGAGGAGACAGGGGTCATGGAGAAAAAGACTAGGGGAAAGGCTGGGCAGCAGATGAGTTAGTCAGATGGACTTCAGTGGGCAGATAAAGTGGAATTATTTGGGTCTATATTAGAACATCGAAATTTCACAATTTCGAATGTTCTAACATTGACCCCTTTTCAGCAAACGCTAACAACATCAAACATGCAGAACAGTGAATTTTTTCCTAGGGAAAACATTCACTGTTCCGAAACACATACACACAACACAAGCACACCAAACAAACAGCAATCCACACACATACATCTACAATCTTACAGCTAACCCTACACTAAACTGTACAA